>NW_020450665.1:1590228-1711277 GCF_003343035.1 Apteryx rowi | reverse complement strand
AGAAGATGACCTGGGCTCCCAGACCCTTGACCACCATCCCCAGAGCTCTGAAATTCTGCTTGATGGTCTCCAGTTTGCCCTTGGTGTCATTAGCGCCCACATGGAAGAGCAGCAGTGGGTAATAGTCCAAAGCGTGGACAAGCCTTGGCAATCTTTCCATGACATCTCTCACACGAGCGCCTGGCAGGCCACAAACCTCTCTAGACATGAGGTCAGGTCGGCAGATAGGTGCCTCCGTCCCCTGCAGCAGGGAGTCCCCCACAACAATCCTGATCCCTTATGTGTAGATACTGTTAACACCATCTACTTGAAAACCTAGTCAGTCCTGGTTCTTCTCTCTTACTTTAACTGCACTTTCTTCATTTTTTTTTCCTTTGTCTCTTCTGGATCTCCTGGAATACCTGTTCCTTCCTATTCACTGCTCCCTGCTGCCCACTAACTCTTCAACTCTTGCTTCTTTCTAGTCTTTCCACAAGATGAAATCTGGATCTTCCTACTTCATGTTGTTTTAGCAGCCTTCCTTTTCTCAGCAAATCCTCTTTCTCACTCCCTTCTTGTCCACTCTGCCCCTAAGAGGACTGAGGGAGCCTTGGACTTCTGTCCTTCTTCTGTCATCTAGACCTTCCTCTCCTTTCTCAATCATTTTTGAAAGTCTAGAGAGGAAGACTAAAAAAGTAAGTGTGTATATTCTGATTCATACACTGCAGCACAGAAAGCTGTGCTAGCTCCATCAGAACAAGCTCTGTGAAGTGCAAAAGGTATAAGAGTGCTGATACCTGTCCAAACAACTCTTAAGGAGAAGTTAGTAATTCATCCAGAGCCTGCATCATACAGGCCTGATTGCTGTTCCTTGGCATTTATTGTCATCAGACTTTATGCTAATATGTTTGTAAGGTTGCTTTTCTTTTTGTTTTTTGTTTTTTTTGTTTTGGGTTTTTTTTTTACAGCTGGGGAGATCATATATTGGTATTGCTGCTTTTTTTGTTACTGTTGTTCTTGTTTATATATTAATTCTGTCTGTCCCAATTAGTATATCTGGTGTTATGTCCTCTGGCATAAAATAAATCTATGTAATGTTGTCTCTTTCCTTCAATATTCTTCATCTCCCCTTTGAAATATATCCTAAATTTACACCACGGTTTTTCTTACATTGTAGCTCCCCCACAGTTTGTGGTGAGACCACGAGACCAGATTGTAGCCCAGGGTCGAACGGTGACTTTTCCATGTGAAACTAAAGGAAATCCCCAGCCAGCTGTTTTTTGGCAAAAAGAAGGAAGTCAGGTAAGTTATAAGCACCCTATGAGCCTTTCAAGCCTTTCTAAATAGTTAATTGAGTTTAAATCTTTCAGAAAGTTCTCTGTATTACCTTTCATAAGTTCTTTTCATCTTTCACAGAGRTCTTGTCTTTTAAACTGTCACTATCCTCTACCAACATATTTGTTGCTTTGTTTTATTTCTTTTTAAAATATTAATACTGTGAAGAACTCAAAAGCCATTTAAGTTGGTGTAACTTGTGCTAGGTGCTGTATAAAGGTATAGAGACTAACAGTATATATCTCAAAGACTTTTCATTCTGGAGCACCCAAAAACAGGTGGATAAAACAAACATGGAAAGGTATGACTCAATTTTTAACTAATCAGAGTCAGTAATTACAATTCACAACCTGTCTAGACATGATCAGGTAGTTATACGTCTAGCAAACTGATTTGCATTGGCATATTCTCACAGTGCATACAAATATGGGTTTTGAAGACACAGCTGATTTCTTCAGTAAAATTGTTTCAGGAAATTTCTGGTTTTGGAAATATTTCACAGAATCATTAATGCCATTTTGAAAGTAAAATTTCTGATATAGCCATCAATGTTGCCATTGACCAGTGCTGACTTCCATAGCTTAATATTTGAATGTCACACCCTAACAATTTTTTTACTGCTGTTGCTCTACTGGCACTATGTTACATCAGAAGTCAGTCCTTCTCACTTTCCATGTGCAGTTCATGCAAGTATGTTACATTGGACATTGTAAACTCTGCTCTGTATTCTCTTTTGCACCTGCTCTCTGTTCAGCACAGGAGAAGAGATTAATAGGGACAACTTGGATGTCCAAGGACAGTGCTTCTGCAGTTCTCTGATGAAGCCTGTCATTGCTACATATCTATACTGCCTGCCATTTTCCTTTGGCTAAATGAGTCTTCAGAGCTCTGTGCTGCTTTTTCCCATTTGGTCATATGTGAGTTAACTCAAATATCCACACTGTACTGCGCAGTGCAGAGATGCTTTTTGTCTCATCTGGAGACCTTGTGTGTACCAAGTCAGTTAAAACGTGAGACAAGAACTGAACCTCAGATCTCCCCATCTGCCCCACCTGCTTCTGCTTCATCTTCTCTTGAGGTCAGTTAATGGCTTTGTAAGTTTTGAGGACCTGATCCTGAATTCAAGTCTGCATTAATGCATTCTTACGCATTCGGAAAGAGCTACCTTGAAGTCATTAGGGGCAAGAACAAAGGTTCAGTTACAGACCAAGACTTAACAATATTTTGTACTCTGTTGCATTCCCACTTACAAAGATACAAGACTATTACTATAAGAGTGTAAGCTTAGTCTTCAACGTGTTTCTTTCAGCCTATTATTCAGAGAACTTCAAATCTAGCCACCATGGATCACATACTGGAAAAACACAGTGTTGTGAGTCTCGCTAAGGTGAAAATTGTTCCAAATGGAAAGTAGAATAGCATGTTGAATTTGAAGTAGGAACTACTGATGTGCTAGCAAACATTTCAAAAACCCTCCTTGTAGAGGACTTTAATAACATGGTAATGTTTATGTAAAGTGAGCTTATAGTGTCACACTTGAATCTAATAAAGTGGACATCCATCATGTTGTAATAAAGAGAAGAGCTTCTAATTAAAGTAGGACATCATTTGCAGGATTAAAGTCATTTAGCATAATTGAAAAGTGTTAATACTCTATTTTATCCTCTTCCATTGGTATCACTTCAAGGGTAAAAACATTTTAAGGTGAAAATGCATCTTGTGTCTTTAATTGAATGTTATTACCTACTGATTGTACCATGTTGAAGCTGTTTAATTACAAACCTGGAAAATTAATTACCATATTGAGAACCAGATCCCTGAGGGTTAGAATGTTCTTTTTTGGCAAATAAATGCAACATAAAAATTGATACCTACATTGTTTATAATCAGACCTTGAAACACAGCTCAATGTGATTCATTATACCCACATGTTATTCTTAATTGAGTATCAGTGAAGTAACAAAGGTTAATGTTGCCATCCCCAGTATAAAACTTCCCAGATTTTGCATGATTCCCCATTGAATGGCTGAGTTTCCACACAGCGTATTTCATCATCACAGTGTAGAGGACGGTATTTTGGCCAAATTTAAGCATTGCTGACTAAGCTTGCGGCACATTTCACCTTTGTGTGCCTGGCCACAGGTTGTTGCACGGACTTACAATGCTTGCTTCTCCTCCTACTCAAGGAACCATTTGCAGTGCCACTGTTAGTGTTCAGGGTAATGTTACATAGTCCTGTTAGCCTACTCCAGTAATTGCAGGGCATTTTTCATTCTGAGTCTATTTCTCCACCCTGTGTTTCTGAGCACAAGCAGCTAGAAGAGAGGGGAACAGTTCCCTCCTGAGTGATCTTTGTGCCAACTTGTGCGTAAACAACTGGTCCTTTGTACTTGGTAGCCTTTTTCCTCAGGGCCTGACAGCCACACACCAGTGAAATGCACCAGGGCACAAAGTGCGTAATCTTTGAACACTCTGGATTAAAATCTTCTCCGAGATAAATCTAGAAGAAAGTGATATTACGTCAGGAATGACTGTAGCCCCTCCATTTGCAACCCAGCATGCCACCATTGTGCCTGGATGAGCAAACTGTCAGCTAGTTAAATCCAGTGAAATTGTAAAGACCTTAAAATAGTGGGTTCTGCTGTAATTTAGGACAAGTCACAACTCACAGTTATCTGGCCCTTGAAAAAAGGAGTCATGAGACCCATCAGCTCCTACTGAAGTGTGGAATGCTGGCACCTGGTACCCCTCAAGATCAGATTGGCCCATGCTGAAGATTAAAAGGATAAACTCTTCTTTTTATTGCAGAGATTAAGAGGATCTCCAACTTCTTCTTCTGAAAAACCAGGGGTGTGATCCTGAACTGTCTTTTACATTGCATTTCCTTTTACCATTTGCATAATGAGTGATAAGTGGAGTGTGCCTTATCAAAATTCTCTGCTTTCTCACAAAATTTAGCTAAGCTTTCAGAATTCCCTCATTCAGTAGGTATTTGCACAAGGCAGAGGTTATTATGCAAGTTTCAAGGCAATTCAGAAAACAGGGCAATTTTTTTTGAGACCCACTTAGCACTGTAGCCTGAAATTGTTTCAGAATTTTCACACTTTTTTTATCTGACAAGTTAACTGGGTGCATATTGATTTTTGAGGAAAATTTTTCATTGAAAAATTTATTGAACTTTGATATTGAAAGGGGAGGAAGAGGACTCAACCCTAGGGTAACAATTAGCCTAGTAGGTTAATACAATTATAAGGATACTTGGAGTAGGAAGTTTCTGATCTAAAGCATCTCTCTCTCTCTTTTTGTTCCTAAAAATGAAGAGTCAAAGGTGTCATTTTCACTTCAAACAGAATTTTTTGAAATCCAAGTTTGCTGGTTGCCAATCCCAAAGTATTTCTGTAAATGCAGAAATATAAATTCTGCATTTTTTTCTGTAAATTTTCTATCCATCGCAGAAGAGGCAGATCTTTTTAGCCCCCATAGGCAAGCTTAAAAGTTAGTAGGGAGTCATTATTAGAAAGCAAAGCAGAACAATACAGAGCTGCAGTAAAGACTGAAAGTTTATCCTAGCATGGTAAGAGTGTTTTGGGATATTCCTTATACAAACACTGTATTTTTGTAGAGGCTTATTCAATCAATATTCTACTTTTAAGCCAGACCCTGTTTTTCTGGAACTTACCAATTCATTACTACCCTTTAATATTTCTTCCCTGTTCCCCTCTCTGTCTCTTTGGGCTACTCTACTAACCTCCCTGTACACTTTGCCTCCCTCTTCCTGTTCTTTATTCGCATTGAGCGCTTTGCCAGATGGAGTAACTTTTCCCTTTAAAGTACAGCCCTCACCACTAAAACCTTTTCAGTCCCTGTCTGTATTATTGATTCAGTCAGTCCTCGATCATATTCGATGACTACTACATCCATACTAGTTATTCTTATTGACATCTTTCTTTTCTCCAGTCCAGCCCAAAGGCAAAAGCTAATCTCCCTGTTCTGTGCTATGATGTCTTACCCTACATGAAATTATTTTTCTCTGTGATGATTTCCACATCAGATATATACCCTTTGTCTTCACCCTTAAGGCTCCATTCTGCTTTCCTTGTTTGGTGTATCTCAGTTTTAATTTCCTGCTGCTCCTCCTTTAAGCTCTCATGTTCTGCCAACTTCTCCTACTTTATGACCTGTTTGTATCATCCTCCCAGGTTTGTTTCCATGCCTTGCTCTTACTTTCTCTTTTGCTCAGAATCATATTCATTGCCAAACAGTAGCCCTCAAGTCTCCAGAATTCAATTCTTCCTGGTAGTTTTCTGATGTTTACTTTGTTACTAGATTCTCCTGGTTTGACAGCCAACTAAGTATATTATTAAATTCAGAGTGAAGATAAATGTGAAACATATACAGATCACTCAAGTGTGATTGTTGGAAAATTTCTCCCCAGCCAGCACACACCATTGTCTGCTGTCAGAGTGCTGTTTCTAATTTAAACTGCAAGTTGCCCAAGGCAGGAAAGTAAGTTTTATATGTTCATAAATTTGTAACCCCACTTGCATTTTCTTTTTAACTTTATATAGTGCTTTTAAGGAAAAATCATTGTATCTTTAGCTGAGGAATAAGTGGTTTATGTTCTGCACTGATGTGAGTTGAATTGTCTTTGCAGAATCTACTCTTTCCAAACCAGCCTCTCCAGCCCAACAGTAGGTACTCAGTATCACCAACAGGAGACCTCACTATTTCCAACATTCAGCGGTCTGATGCAGGCTACTACATTTGTCAAGCACTGACGGTTGCTGGAAGCATTTTAGCCAAGGCTCAGCTGGAGGTTACTGATGGTGAGATATGGAAATTTCTATTGTTTTTTTCTGTCAAAAGCAGAATATTTTAAAAGTATTGTAAATATAGACATGTGAGATCATGTAATTCGTACAAGTAAACACACAAGTTTCTACAGACAATACAATGAAAAAGGGCCTCATTACACAATTCTCTGTGGTATCAAAAAGGCATCAAAGTCAGATTTCCCTTTTGCATTCTGTCTGGAAGCTCCTTAATGATCCAGATGAGGGACAAACCCTCTTAGAATAGGGTTGGTGAGAAAGAAAGATGCTCAGTTCACTAGAGCGAAGATAGAACTGCAGAAACATATTGTGAAGAATGAATAGTTTTGTGATTAAAACAATGAAATGGGGTGCAGAAGAACTAGGCTCAATTCCCATCTCAGCCCCAGTATTACCTTAGGCAACTAATCTGAGGATGTGTCCTTAGCTTGAATAAATCAGCACAGTTCCCTTGAACTCACTGGAGTTTTGTTAATTTCAAATAGCTACAATATATAGCCCTTTACTCCCTGAGTGAATAAGGCACAAAGAGTTTTCCCTACCTCAGAGGTGTTTTTTAAGAATTTCTTAATATCATTAAGTGTGAGAAGAGCTCTACAAATACATAGGTAGAGAAGAGTTGACAGGAAAGGAAAAGAACAGCACTACATGATCTGACTTGATGCTTTCCATTTCAAAATTTTATTTTTGAAAATTACTGTGCCTTCCTGCCTACCTTACTCCATATACAAACATGAAGCCTCTTCATATTCCAGGAATCCTTTTGATATCCCTCTTCCATCCTTTTTGTGACAGAGGAGGTTTGCATCCTTTAATGTTAGTAAAGAAAATAACAGAATTCCTTCTATACTAGGAGATCGTGGCATTCCTAGGAATCATTATTCCCTGTCTTAACTGACTCATTAAATATCTCCTGACAGACTTTGATGAATTTTTACCATTAAAACTGTTGTTATATGCAGAGGTCTACTATTACTGTTCCCTTAGAGACCTGCCTGTACCATGAAAGTTTGAAAAGATGTCTAATTCTGAATAATCTGGCTTTTCACAAGAGCATATTCATCACAAGTGACAGGTAGAGAGGTTCAGGCACACGTTATAGAGGTTTGAGCATTAATTTGATGCCTTTTCTTTGTTTTCTAAAAGCTGTCTATATTTTTATGACAAGGGGAGATAATTTCTGCCTTATCCTTGCATCTTTACAAGCACATTGCATTTCCATAAAGTAGTTTTCAGGAAACTAAAGGCTAACCTTCTCTCTGCAATCTCTTTAAGTCTTTCCTTTCTCTCACTCTCTATGACAAAATGATGCATTTTCATTCAATTCAAATTTAAATGTAGATTAAAAGGTCATTTAAAATTAATGGAAAGGCAGTATTTTTTAATATCTGTCCATAGCACTGCCTAATGCAGTGCCATGACTGTGATTGGAATAAATAGAATGCACAAACATTGGCAGAGAGGACATTGAGCTGTTAAGGGTTGCACCTGCTGACACTGTACAGATTTACTGCAGCAGGGACCGAAAGGAGCAAATCAGGTTCAAGGATATCAGTGATGAGAAATTCTTCCTTTTGACAGACAAGGCCTGTGGTCCATCTTTATCTATTTGTATGTGTGGAATAAAAAAATATATTTATATATAATTGACCTCTTCGGAATTTTCATTGGTTTATTTAACAAGTCAACAGAAAGCTCATAAAGGTGTCCCTGCTAAAATGCAAACTCAACAGCAATTGCTTCTGATTAAAGGCACTGCGCATTCCACACGCCTAAATCAAGCATTGGTTGCTGGTGCTCCTGCTAAGGGAATGAAGGGCCTGCATTCTTAAAACACTTCCCTGAACCTACTGTGAGCATGATCATTGTGAAATAATGCAAGGTTGCTTTATAGAAATACCATTTCACTGTTGAGTCAAAGGGCAGGTGAGGTCAGAAGAAAAGTGCCAAAACAATATTGTGGAACTGAGATTATACAAATAAACATACCGTTAGATCATAGATATTTTTTAATTGCTTTCAGTGAGGAAGTTAACCATAAATGTCTAAATAATCTGTTTTGGTTGATGCTGAGTGGAAGTTATAGAAGTTAATGATTTTTATCAGTAGGAAAATTAATTTCATGGTTTTAAAAATATAATAGAAGATAAATGCTGCACATGCTAGCCATATACTTAAGCATCAGTGTTCTAGTTTTTGGCTGGTGATTTCAGTTTTACTTCATAGCCCAGAATTTTTCTCTTTTAGTTAATGATTTAATAATAGTGGCGAGCCATCTTTTTCATTTTGAACACATTTTTGTTTGATCCAGAGTAATTTAAATCCAATTGAAGTTCCAATACAGAATGAAAACATATGTCATGTGCAGAAAAACAAGTGCTTAATTATACCATATATAGTAGTGTTTCAGTTGTTACATTTTTGCACTTACAAGTCTTTACTGGAAATATTTTTAACTGGAGTGTTCACATGAGACGAGATTACTAGCTGTGATGAAATGTGCTGAGTTGAGTGATAATTTTGCTGATTATGGACTGTACTAAGAGCCTTCAGTGAATTTAAAATTCAAATCTTGTATTTTCTTTAAAGACTATCATATAATCTACAGTCTAATGCACGTCTGGAAAAGCAAAATCATTTTAAAAATTGAGACAATCTTAGCAATCCTCTCAAAAGCAAAAGTAAATATGCAGCTCACAGTCTTATAATGACAGATCATGCAAATATACTAAATATCTCCATCTAACTGTGTCTATGTGCATGATAAAAAGAATATTTTACAATTAGTAATTTATTCAATAAATTTATCCACCAAGCACAGAATATTTTGCAGAAGATCTTAGTTTCTCCTTATCTAGTCATTACTTATATTTGGTAATAAAAATTTTAGCCACTGCATGCTAAACTCAGCCTACTTTGCTTGCTTTTCCCAGCAGTTGCTATTTAAGATGTGTATTTAGATTGAAGAGCAAGCCCTATCCCCAGAAGGACTTTTATATCAACATAAGAACGACACATTTTAGAATATTCAATTAATAAAAAAYGGTCATGTTTCTGTGCTTTCAAATGAAAGCAAAAGTCTGGGCCTAGAAGGAGAATTCAGAACAAATGACAAAAATAAAAGAGAGGGAGTTGGCAGCATACCTGAACAGCTCTCTCTCCACTGCTTTGGAATAGACACTTGAGGTATTTTCCCAAGCGCCTGTGCAATATTTGACTATGGGTCTATAGAATTTGCTGGGGTATGTCTCTCTSAAATTGTCCTGCTGAAGCTGTTACATTTAGAATAAAATATTTATGGAGTATCGCCACAAGGGGAGATCAAGAGAGAGAAAAACAAAGGGTGAATGAGTTATTAAATATTGGTCACAGTTAATTCATCTGCAAATTTGGCCACCTTGGTTCCTATCCCTGATCAATGCATATTAAATATTTTATAGAAAGTGTAACAGTTTCAAACAGGAGAGGTTTGGAATAACTCCACAGCCTCCTAACATGTAGGAGACCTCAGTTCAAATCTCTTCTCCAAAAAGGACAGAGGGAGGACTGATCTCTGCTTTTTCACCTCTTGGGAGCATCTTACCCTATCATACTGGTGGTCACCACTGATGTGTCTCATTTTCCCTGTTAATTTTCCAGGAAAACTTTTGAAATACTGATTTTTGGAAGTGCCAAAATTAAGTTAAGACTTAATTTTGTCATTCTCTTTTTTTTTAATTTCCTGTTGCAATTTGACCAAATTCTACCCAAATTTAAAGATGGTTTCAATAGACCAAAATTGCATTTGTGGTAAATAAAATGTTCATTAATGAAGATAATTTATTCCCCTGTTATACTCCGTTCAGTAGTTTAGATGCATTTTATCACAAAAGGCATACGATAATGGTTCCATTATCAGAATGTATGCATATATGGTTGCTTGCAGAGATTTTAAAAATTAGTTTTTGAGTGAAGTTCATTTTATAATTAACTTTCCCTTTACTATGCAAATATAATTTAGTCACACAAAATATTCCTTTAGAATAAGTATAGAAGTTTTGTGCTAGGAGAAAACAGCGTAAAATTGTGGTAAAAATTTTAAAATATTGTAAAAGAAACTAAAASTCCCCCCAACCTTTTGGGGGATGTTTTTCATTATTTGTCTGTTCTTCAGAATGCTCATGTTATACATATATCTTTCTGAACCTCTGGTCAAGTTTTGGTTCCTTAATCATGATGAGACCTATGTAGTAGGAATACAAGAGAGTATGCACACATTTTAGAGAAGATTTACAAGTCATAGCTGTGAAAACAATGCGGTTTTTCACAGATCACTGGAAACCCTAAGTGTTCATTTAACCTTTAGCCTTAGTGTCATGGAAACCTGTAGTAGTCTTTCACCCGTAACACCCTTGAAAATGAAGATTCCTTCTGGCTGGGAAACTTTCAATTACTTTATTGATCAAAGCTATTTAAAGGATTATGAGCTCCTCATCTGGGCTGTAAAAAAACTAATTAGATGCCAAAGGACAATATCTGTGGTGCAGTAGGCTTTAAAAATACCTACATTGCTACACATATAAAAGACAATTAGTTTTAACAAATAACTGCAATGAAATAGTTAGCAACCTAAGTAATTCTGTTTTTTTCTTAATCTGTACTTACCTAGGTAAGTGGGAGTTACAGTTCTACGTTAAATCTAAATGAAAGCATACAAAGCTAAGTTTTCACTTCAATATACTCTTACTACAGGTATGCTGATGGTATATATGAGCTGAGCTTTCACCAAATGACTGAACTGTGTAGTCATAAGGAACCTTAATGAGATCAAAATTTTCATATCAAGGTGAAAATGCATTACATTTTGTGTTTTCTTGTAATATAGTGTTTCCTGTCTTTTCTCTGAGTCAGTGTGTGATATTTCAGAATTTCCAAGATAGCATTCATTTTCTGGTGTGAATATTTAATCAAGATTGGCTTTCCATTTTCAGTTTTCGATTTCAATGAATGTGATGAACTAACATTGCAAGGTGTTACTAATGCTGATGATTCTATCCTCTGTATATCTTGTAAAAAAAGGGAATTTAGTATCTTTGCAACATTACAATTTCAGAAACAATTATTATGAATATAAAATGTGCCATTAACATCTCCTTAACACTTTCTATTTCTACTTTGGGCCTATTGAAGGTTTCAGAGGGCCACATTCTGAGCAGCTCAAGTACAAAAAAAACCACATTGCTTCAGAATAATTTATTTTGACTTCCCTGATAGAATCAGGTATTGTGTATGGCATACAATGAACCATATTCTCAGCTGGAATAAATGATTAGAAGGCAGTTGACATTAGTGGAGGCAGGCTAATTTGCACCATCTGAGGAGCTTATCCTGTCAGGTAAAATATTTAGTATCAGATATAGAATTATTCAGTTGTTCAAAGATTTAAAACAGCAGCAGTGTGGAAGGTAAATATATGAAAAGGAATTTTCAGTTCTGTTAGTCTGTTTTTATGAACGAGTCATAGCCTTGTTTATGCTTGAATATTTCACCTTCATCTTGTATAAACAAGTTCTTCAGGAGCAAAGAGTTATCTTTTTGCTGTTTAACAGATGGCACTGAGAATAGGTTCAACAGCAGAATTATTTATAAAAAATTGTTCTTGCAAGAAAAGTGAACATGAGCATTTTGCCTCATCTTCAAGACATCCCACTGGTCATGGAATGAGGCTTATATGCAGCCATGCACTCAGTGTCTACAGAATCCCTTATGGGGTATTTCAAGCATGCAAATGTAAATTATTTTGAAAAAAATAATGGAGTTCCTGGGTTTAAAAGGTGGGGAAATGATTTGATAAGTAAGCTGTTGGACAACTTGATGAAGTTTGAACTCTTCTCCCCTGGAAAGGGTTGTACAGTCAGTTAGATCACTCAGAATTAAGAAAAGGTTTTGTATTATGGTTAGATATTTTTGTTGATGAGTACTTGCAAATTGAGCAGAATGGGGAATGTGGTTGCTACCATGGTAAAACAGCTACAGTATTTCACTTTGAACTTTACAGACTTTCTCTTTTAGGCCCTGAATCAGGTAAGCAATTAAGCATATTTTGATCTGACACTTGAGTATGTGCTTTAAATGCATTCCTGAATTGGAAGAAATAAAAAATGTATCTCAGCTCTTTTCTGAATCAAGGTCTTAATTTTTATCTTGTCTTAATCAAATGAGTCTGGATCCTTAATAAGGGACATTGATATAGCGAGGTGTTATCTGGCTGTGCTGAAGCAAAATTCTTATAAAAGCACTTTTCAAATTGACCAGTTAATTGTTTAGAGGTATAGGTGGATCTTGCAAAAACAGTATTTTTAGCCTTTATGACTAACATAAACCAGTCTGTTAAGTTGGTACCCTGTCAAACAAAGGGCTAACTGCAGCACAAGTCTCTTAAAGGTGTGAATGCCAATACTTGTTGTGTTACTGTTTAGTTTTGACAGATAGGCCTCCACCCATCATCCTCCAGGGGCCTGTCAATCAGACATTGGCCGTGGATGGGACAGCTTTGCTGAAGTGCAAGGCTACTGGCGACCCGCTTCCTCTAATTAGCTGGTTAAAAGAAGGATTCACCTTCCTGGGCAGAGATCCTAGAACATCCATACAGGATCAGGGGACCCTTCAGATTAAAGCTCTGCGGGTAAGTAGTGATACAAAAGCAACTGCTACGAATAGGAGGTGACCAGTATTGAGCTGCTGTTGTGTGCCTCCAGCAGCTCTACTGTCTGCCTGCCTGTTGCCTTCAAAATGAATGTAGTGGCCTCTTTCACCCTTAAACTTTCACCAAGTGAAATCCACACACTATTTCATTTTTGACAACATTCCTGTAGAAAAGAGGGAAGAAAAAAGAGAGAGAGAAAAAAAATTAGAGCAGTTCATTTCCCTAAGTTCCTAACACATTATTTTCCAAGGAGCTATTATGCTAGAAAGGAGTCCTGGAGTTCATCGGGACTTTGGCCATGCACCTTCTCCATCAGTGAGTCTGGGCAGTCTTGAGCTGGCTGATTTATTCCTGTTACACTTTCTGGAGATGTTTCACAAAGCATGCAAATGGAAGCAAACTAATTCCATAACATACATGCAATTGTATGCAGAGGGATTTCTGTTCAAAAGGAAATACCTATCATAATTTTTACGTTTTGCTCCTTGGGATAATACAATGATATCTTTAAAGTACAAAGAAATCTTGTAAAATTCCAGATAATACAATGCTGGACTTTGCTGGTAAAGATTGTATCACTAATATCAATCTTTGTTTGGGTTTTTAATTTTTTACCTGTTTAAAGATAGAAATGCATGTGTGTCGGGGTGTGTGTGTGTATGGTTTTCCTTGTGTGGATGAGGATGTATATGGAATAATAGTAAGGTAAATGTAATTAGTTTATTTGTTAAAAACTTAGAGACAATTTCAGCAACTACTAATTTCATCAGCAGTAATTTTTGCACTAGCTTTGTCATTCAGAAAAAGTCAATAAACATAGCTAGAGAGAACAAGACGTAAACAGTAGTTTTGTTTTCTGATACCATCGCATCAGTGATCATAAATAAATTGTTAACTTCCTTGGAACAAAATGGAATTTATTAAAAAATTTATGCTAGCTTTCCTTGAGTAAACAATTTATCCTTCCTCTCTGGGCTGAAGGCAGGTTTAGGCCATGAAGGTTAATGCATTTTTCCTGTAGGGCTGAATTAAAGAGTGCGCTTGAATAGCCAAGATTCCCCGGTAGTGTTAGAAAGCAGCAATTAAAGGTGGAAGCTTAGTGATTTCAAACAAACTTTCAGGCATCAATGATGGGCTTCTGTGGAGTGTCCATGAGGCAAAAACTCCTGGGATACCTGTCTGCATGCAGCTATGCAAACAATAAAATAGGTTCTGAATCGTGCCAGCGCATTAATCTCTCTGTTAGAGGCACAAGGTCTGTAAACGAAAGAAAAAAATTGCTTGCAAGGGGAGTAGTAAGTGTGCTTTTGAAAGACATGAAGCTTTTATTGATCCTTAAGTGGCTCATTCACTAGTAACCAATTTTCCTTAACGGCTCAGAAAGATATTTCTTATAAACCCCCTGACTGCAGTAATGTGCACTGTTTGAGTCAGACTCACCAACAAAAAATGCACAACACCATGAGGAAACAGATTTTTCTGTAGGTTTAAATTTTTAGGAATTAAATATGTATTTAAAACTGATCTGGAATGATTAACTCTTCTCTCAGATGTACCCCAGCAAGAACTGTCAACACTTCCTAAGCAAAAAAATGGCCCCAAAATATGCCCAAGTCTAACACTACGTATATACCAGAGTTCAAAACAGGTTATTCTTTAATACCCACAAGTCCTCAGCCTTCTTCTCCCTTCACAATTAATAATCTCTGTTATAATCATAAAAGATCTCAGGTATAGGTAAAGGTGGGCCACCACTATTTAAGCCCCTGAGCCCACCTGCCTGTGCTATCTAACCGGTCTCTCTTTCTGAGTGTAAATCAAATTATTTAGGAGTCTGCAGCAATCACAGTGAACACTGGGCAACAGTCATGAACATGAACCTAGAAATTTTTCATATGAGCCAATCTTCCAGATTGCTCTGAGGAAGAAAACTAATATCTCACATGTGTCACTCCCTCATCTGTACCTTTTTGATAGATCAACACTGAGAAAAAAATTCCTTCTGCTCTGTCGAATTGTACCACACCAGATTTAGACACCTGCATTAACTAAGGAAGGAAATTGCTTATGATACTGAAAAGCAAAGATTTTCCATTAACCTTCCCAGTTTTTTTTTTCCATAGCACAAAAAAGTATAAATAATTCAATTATCAATATGCTTGTATCTAGTCCATCCATAGCCTGGAAGTTAGCTAATTCACCATAACTTGCAAGATGCAGCATATCTCTGGCTTACTTTACATGATGGGTTTGCCTGCTGGATGTAACTCCATTGTGTATACCACATACACCACTGAGTATACCATACACCATCTGTCACAGTGATACACAAATGAAGTTGTGAACCATAGCCTTGAGAAATACGTTCCATTATCACATAATGAGGAATTATGTATTTTTAATAAAAGCTCAGAAGAAGCAGAATAAAATACTGTACCTTCAGAGTGCTATAAGGCCCTCTCCTCTTCTGGAAAACCTCTTTTCTTTCAAGAGTCTTTCTCATTTCATTAGCAGTACCTCTATATTTTGAGTGTCTGAGCTATTGTCAAAAGGGTTTAATATTCCTTGTATTTCATGGTAAATGCTTATCCTAAAATGCAGATTTGTACAATTACACTGGCGTTAATCAATTGCTTCCTGCCCCTAGGAATGGTATACTGCGGTCCTAACGTAGCTGAAGCAGAAAATACCAACAAATTTCATACATGACAAAGTTAAAAATCAATTAAATTATATATCAACAAGTAACTTAAAGAGCATCTCACTTATTTGCCTTGACATTCTTCCTGAAGAGTCAGGTATAAGCACATTTATTACAGTTCCAATCTGCATTTAGCGGAACACCCATTACAATTCCTTAAAGTCCAGTAAAGCTTCTTGGATGCAGTCCTATTTCCATCAAGTCGTCTGATTGTGAATATAATTCTTCTGCTTTATCACTGGAGTCAGCACTCTTCTCTTTCTTATTCCATCTCCAGATTACTATGCTTTATACATAGTGGTAGGGGAACTCCTCTGTATTTTGCAAAGTTACCGTTTTCTGTCCATCTGAGTAGTCTTCACCAAAAAAAATCTGCTCCTGTCACAGAATTCTTTACTATAAAATGAAGCAAGGAATAGCAAAACACTTGTTAAATCTGCCAGTGCAACAACAATTTATACAGAAATGAGATTAACATTGACAATATAATCCAAACCATTTCCCCAAATACATTTGGAATGTATGAACTGACAATGGAATTACAATAGTTTTATACAAATCCCATTTTTTTGCCCCGAAAGTGCCTTGCAAGACTGAAATAAAATCACATGTAAGGGTGAGAGGTAGTGTGCTCACAGAGTCCCATATGAAACAGAAGAAAGGGAAACATTATGCCAGATCTGATGTAACTTTGCCTTTTTAAAAATTGCTTGGAAGACTGTCTGTGTAGCAAGAACCACTGTTCTCTCAGCAACAGTATTTGTATGGGGGGTGGCCTTTATTGAAATGACTTGGTCTGTCATAAAAGGATAAGATGATGGAACAACCTTCCTGAGGCTGGAAATTGTATCTCTGGGTTGTCATGGGATTATGAAGTGCGAGGCCTTATCCTCTGAGAAGGATTGTTATTATATCGTTACCCGATTTCACCTGGGTTTCTTGTAACCTATAAAAAGATTGACACTGTTTAAAATATCCCTTCTGTAGCACTTATAGGCTGTACTGGTACCATTAACGGTACAAAAATTAGAACAAGAAAACTTTTAGAAACAAGTAATCTTATTATAGTTCCCTACAAGCAAGCCACCATTACATGATTATTTGAAAATATCTGCTACTCTCTAGTCTGGTTTAAAATGTAGGCTAAGTCCTTCTTAGCAAGTAACATTTAGGAAAAAAAAATTAGAGCAAATCCTGTCAGCTGATGCTAAATGGTTGTTAAAACTACCCTGAACTGTTTTTTATGTCTAGCTGTCTGATACTGGAACTTACACTTGTGTTGCCACAAGTTCAAGTGGGGAGACATCTTGGAGTGCTGTGCTAGAGGTGACAGGTAAGGTACATCCAGGTGTCATTTTTCAGTTTGCACAAAATGAAATTGTAGGCTACAGTAGAGCAATCCAAGTCAAACTATCTGTTCTAGAAATTCTGGAATTGAAATGGGGAAAGTTTTAGGTGGGAAGGCTGGCTTTCTTCACATGCCTTAGATTTCATTGTTATTGTCTTTAAATGTCCATTGACAGTATAACTGTTTGTACTTGCCTTCAGCAACACTCACATGCTATAACTCTTCTAAATAGGAGTATTAATAAACTGTGCACTCATCCTGTAACTGTCCAGAAAAACGATCATGCCTACAGAGAGTCCCATCAAAGTCCAACGTGCTCCCTGTGAGTACAGGAATTGATCTGGATACAGGAACTTTCTCTGCCTTCTAGGAGGCAAGGTTTTGGTATTTTACATACATTTCAGCAGACAATTATAGTTTTTTTGTTACTGTATTTTTCTGTTCCATTTTTAATATAAGCTTTTCAGTTTTATGCGTTTTTTTCTTTCAGTATGCACCAAAAGAATAATAGCTCTTCATCCTAAAACATAGCTGGTAATGCAATTGCTGACTTAGTTCTTTACACATTGAGAACATTGGTTATGCTTACTTTGCAGATATTTGGCATGTTTTTATCTTTTATTCTTCTACTTTGATCAGATTTATACAATCGAGGATAAAAAGTAATTCTTTTATATTTGCCCCTTACAGAGTCTGGTGGAGCAACTGTCAGCAAAAATTATGATATAAATGACCTCCCTGGGCCACCATCCAAACCTCAGGTCACTGATGTTACTAAGAACAGTGTCACCCTGTCCTGGCAACCCGGCACCCCTGGAAGCTTACCAGCTAGTGCTTATATCATTGAGGCCTTTAGGTATGCGAATTATTCCACCTCTGCTCTCCCTCCTTTCTAATTTTTTTCCAAAACTAGTATCCGCTGTCCTCTTGGTATCGTGGTTGTTTCTTGGACTCTACACATATCGCAAGCACATTAAAAGCCTTAACTCCCCTGGCAGGGCATTGATTCTTATTCTTTTTTTTTTTTTTTTTTAATTACTCACTTGTTTCTAAGTGGAAAGTTTAAACAAGAACCTAACTACTTTTCCAGGTCAACAGGAACATAACAGGACAATGCACTCATTATTTTTTACTTTTTCCTTAGTCCTGATGATCAGTGAGAGTCTCCACTGGGAATGCTACAGCTGAAACAACTTGGGCCACTGTTATTTTGATTAGTCTAGTGCAAAGCAATCTAAACAAAACTGGAGAATCCTTAAGTCTCTCTGCATACTTGAATTCCCGGTCTTGTTAAAGCAGCACCTATTAGAGAGTTAAAACATTTTAAATGTCTATCTTTTATTGTTTTGGATGGAATAAAACTTTTAACAGAGAAAGCTAGTGTTGATAATTTAGTATTTAAACCTGCAACCTGAGGTTGATAAGAATCCAGCCGATCCATTCCACCCCGCAGCAATTAATACGTGGTAGGAAAGAACTCTCGGGCCCCAATTCAGCCAGCCTGTTTAAGCATGGGCCATACCTCTGGCACGTATTAATAATATACTCTTGTGCTTAAAGACGTATACATTCTTAAATGGTCTCCTGAATCAATATTTTCAACAAATGACAAATATTAGAATATAGTTTTTCTTCTAATTAGAATTCAAGTGAGAATTTATAGAAATCATATGCATACAAATTTAAAAAGCTATAGTGATGGCACTTCATCCTTCTGTGTTAATATGCAGGGAACATTACTGTATTTCCAGATTAGTGCTTTTGTTCCAGAACTTGTGCTATCCTTTATGCATTAAATGAATGAAACAATTGAAAAAAATGCAACTAGTAGCTTTCTATTCTTTTCCCAGTTATTACATGTAAAGTTTTTTTATAAATGCTATACAATAAACTACAATAAAATCAAATATTCTCTTTAGCCTTTGTGATATGTGACCTTAGATAAACTTTAATGGCATCCCATCAATGACTTTAACAAAAGCCACACATTTCAATTAAAAGCTATTTCAACAATCACAGTTGAACTCTCCTCATAGAGCAGGTTGTAATCTATTTATAATACTGTCCAACTGAAAATATAGCAACAGAATAATATTCATACACTTTCCTTCATTTATAAGCATGTTTTCAGAAGGTTCTTTTGTAATTTTGAGTGTGATTTTACTTCAAGGAGAATACCCTTCCTCCGACAAGACAATTTATTGACATAATTTACTCAGCAGTATAGAAAATTATTCTTTTAACAGGTTTATTCTTTTCAAAGATTTGTGTTCAAGAGTGGCCAGTTTATCATTCAAAATTATTTTTGTGCTTTCCACACTTTTTCCTTTTGAAGGTATTTATTTTAGTGGGATATAATTTACTAGCAAAAGCTTTTGCTTCTGTTTAAAGCAGAAATACTTTTGACCTCTCTGTTATTTTTTTTCTTCCCCTTGGATGAATTAACTGAAACTAACAAATCTTTTTAGTTTTACCCTGCTTTTACTACTTTTTCCTGTAGTTAGCCTTGATATAGGATTACAATAGTAGATCCTTCTTCACTTCTCTATTTCTCTTGCATTGATCTAATCCTCAGCTCTTCTCATTGCAGTCAATCTGTGAGCAATAGTTGGCAAACAGTAGCTAACCACGTCAAGACTACCCTCTACACTGTGAGAGGACTGCGCCCCAATACCATCTACCTGTTTATGGTGAGAGCTATCAATTCACAAGGTCTGAGTGATCCCAGCCCTATGTCAGATCCTGTCCGAACACAAGGTAATATTAATTATTAAGACTTACATGCTTGAGTTATAATAGAAAGAAGGAACTGAGAGCTGAACAGTAGGTCAGTCTGGCCATTTTGCTTTAGCACTCTGAGTGAAGGAATCATGATACTAGGACTGGAGGAATCCAGCTTAACCAATAAAGATCAAAATAGTCCAATGATTGCTCTATCATCTGGARCCTTGGAAAGATAGATTAGTTCTTTAATGCCTTGGTACATCCTAGACATTTTAGCTGACAGTTTGCAAGTCACTTAGAATTGATGTGCTCCTTGACACCCAATTTCTATTAAAATAATGTGTGTTAGGCACCCAAGCTTTTCTAAAAAATGCTGTGAATACCATGCTATCTCTTTTATTATGTCCTCAGTATCTTTACTGGTCTAGTCATTACCTTCTCTCTATGTCCTTAGTTCTCCATTATTATAATAGGGATATGCTATCATAACAAGTGTTGTATGCTTACAACAGACAAACACCATATTTAGCATTAGTTTTAATCAGCAGAATAGCATGAAGTATCTACAGTGTATTGATTGATCTGGTTGAGTATTTGTGCAGAGAATTGGTATAATCTGCATGCTGAGAATATTTTTAAGTTATTTTGAATAAAATATAGATCTTCTATTTATATACATGAATATATTTATATATTTGTATTTTTATATAGGTTTCTGAGTTCTTTATGTTAATCCACTGAATACTAAACCAAGAGGGAAGGCTGAAGTGAAATTCCTCATTTGTAGAATGGTGATGTAATTGATAGCTCTGATTCTCTGTCTCGTGTGTGCAGAGAGGGCTTGATTAAATTCTGTTCTCATTACACCCAACTCTAGCTGAATGTAACTGCCATGACCAACTTTCTCTTCACAGCATGGGTTTTTTTTTGGCTTTGACAACACATTGCCTGAATTCTTCATTCCAGAATGTAGTTCTGCATTAAACAGGTTGGAATACAGGAGTCAATCTTTTTTCTGGAATCATATTTTTTCTACTCCAAAATAATAGCTCCTCTTGCAATTAATTTGCAACAAGATCACTTGTCCCTTTTTGTGGAAGTTAGAAAGGTATGTGTAGAGAGCATTCGCATCCTGTATCAGCTTCCAGTATGTGTAAACAGAAGAGGGTCCTCTGCAGTCTAGATGGGAGAAGAGAGAGTAGGGTTGTATTCCCTCACCACATAACCATCATGTATACAACCTCTCTCATATGTTTTCCTCATCCCAATCTACTCCTGAATAATCTGGCCCCAGTAATTGTCCCCAAAATAATAATCATTGCTGTGAAAGGAGAGCCAGAGCTGCTTTCTGAAAAGCTGAGTTGGGAGAGCGATGAAGATTTCATGGTGTGACTCCATGGGATATCACAAGTTTTCTTCTCTTTCTCACTCTCCCAGAATTATAGGGTGACATATGCTTTTCATTGCACCAGTCTTTAGTCTGCAAGGCTTATCAACTAGTTAAAAAAGGCAACTTATTTTGGCATTTGAGTGTCAAGTATAGACTTTTTATCTGACACACTGACAAGAAATTTGATTTCTGTAAAAACATGTCTTTTAATTAGCTACAGCATGTGTTGCAGCTTCCATTTCCAGAAGCTGTTTAGCAGTCAAGCACACTGAAACAGGTTCAGGATTTATAGCTTCTTTGGTAACTTCCAGTTTAATAGGATTAAATCGTAAAATCAATTGAAAATTAACATAATGTTTTGATGTGATTTCTAATTATGCCTGAATTCAATTCAGGCTAACAGAGGAAGCTGATGCATGGTAGTAAGCCTATTCGCAGTGGCCACTGAGGAAGGAAGAAGCAGTTATACAATGATATATAATATTAATTTGCAACAGGTGTCTGTGGTAACTTTAATATCTGAACATTTGACTTCTTGTTACCGAGCATAGCAAATACAAGTAATAGGATGCTGCGCACATTTTCCCCAGTGGACTGCAAGTAGACCATCAGGCACTTAAGTTTGTCTTAAGTGACTTACATCAAATAAGAACAGATAAATCAATAATTCCTCTAAGAAAAAAACTGATTGCTTTGTTGGATTATTAACAGGCCAAACCACATATTTAAAAACACCTTAAAAAACTACATATATACTATACTATAAACTATACTATATCCCTAAAATTTAAAGTGCTAGCAACTAGTAAGAACTACATTGGAAGCTGTTAAAACAGAGATTAGGGAAAATATGTAACTAATTTAATTTTAGAGACCTCTTAATTGTGACCAGAATATTGCTTCCTGAGCCAGTTTTTCCTGGGTCATAATTTTAATATTCAAGTACTTGGGCATCTCCTTACTCTTAGAATCAAGAGCTTCCCCACCAGGAATCTCCTCATAATGTGAAGAACTCATTGCAAAATATTATCCTGTCAGCATTATATATGTGTGAGTTTCCGAGTGTACATAACAAGAAACAGAATTCCACATATACATATTGATACTAATTTCTTATTGTAATTAGCCCAAGTTATTTGCTTATTTATGGACATATTTCCCGTTAAAATGATAGAATACTGTTCATACAAACACACTACGTAGAAATGTCTTTTTCCCTAAGAGCATTTAAATTCATTGTTGATAGCATACCATAGGGTAACTTTGCCTAAAATGTAGTCAGGGTAGCTATAGGTATTTTATACCAAGGATGAAAGTTTTTTGTGGGTAGCAGCATAAATTACCATTCTGTAAACCAATTTGAGTTCCTCTGTTACAGATTTATTGCATTACCTCCTTGTTTCTTTCTCAGTAGTGTTCAATAGGCATAATTTGTTAGACAAGCTACTTCACTATTTCTGACTTACCCTTGTTTGGATTATATTCCCTTTGGAGATCCATGGAGCCATCCTACTCATTTGGACATCACTAGAAGCCTGTGTGAATATTGTTTCTTTTGTGCTCAGAATCTATAGAAATCCTGAAATATGGAGCTGAAATATCAAAAACAGATTTCTTTCAAAACCCAGAGGCATGTGATACAATCGTAGTTGTTATATTTGCTTTTTATATTTTTAAGAGCATTATTATTTCTTCTTCTTAATAATCTTCAGAAGACAAAAAAAAAAAAGTCAAACACTGCATACCTATAACCATCTTAGATAAAAAAATGCTTTTGTCTAATTTATGTTTGCTCTTCACAAGGGCAGGAAGTTGATCCAAAAAAACAGAAAGTGGTTTTGCCTAGTGAATCCCATTGGAAAGCCAAGCAGAATTCACAGGTGCCTAGGAGGCACCTAGGAGGCCTGGCCGTAATGTATCCAGAACATAATCCGTTCTTGTGCTCCAAATGCCCCTCTTCTGGATAAATCATAGACAAATTCCAGCAGGAATAATCTCTGTGTGTATTTCTAACAGGCGTTATGTACTCCATGGATAGACAGTTGACATATTTAGTACGTCGGCTGTAACTCTTGACCAACAATGGCAATGCCTTGGAATCCAGACTTCACTGGCTCCTAGAAAGTGCCTTCATTTGTATTTGAGGTGGAAGGAGGGGACATGCTGTGGTGATGTATTAAATAGGTGGTTGTCGTAGCCCAAATGCCTCCCTTTGGTGCAGTGTAACAGAAGGGACGTGATCTCTGGAAACTATTGCTAAAAAGACACGGTAAAGAAATTCACATTGTACATCTCCCCCTTCCTTTTTTGACACATGCTTTATATTTGCAGCCCCTCTCTAGCAAAGGTAATACAACTTCATTCAGTTTAACCCAAGGGCATAGCTCAAATGGGTCTCTAAGAGCTAGGTACTAGACCCAAATGCAGTGCTGGAGATGGCATCGCAGTCTTCCATGAACATACACTAAGTCATTAAAATCCTTCAGGTTTTGACTAGGTGAAATAATTTTTCCCCCACTTTGAAGGAATCTTTGGAATAATCTTGATGAGAAAATTTTTGTGGTAAAGTGTTTTTGTTTGCCTTTTATGAGATCAGAAACAGTTTGGCTTCATAAATTATTTCTTTTTTCATATTTGTGCTAGACTTCATTCTCTATAAAGGAAAATACACACTGCAGAAGGAAAAACTATGTTTAGTGTCACTTGTTGGTTTCATGCTTCTAGGGTATGAGGAGGGGAACTTTAGTGAAAGTTTGGAAACATATAATGACTTAATATCATGTATGCTCTAAGAGAATAAAAAACTGTTCATTTTCTTCAATTATGCTAACTAGTTTGGTTACAGAGATCTGGACAATGTTATTATTATCTGAATATTTTAGAACTAGTGAATGTTGCATCTCTCTCAACTTACCAGATCTGAGAAAACTTTGCCATTGAGTCCAAATACTCATTTAAACATCTTTATATTTCATAATTTCCTAAACAGTTAAAGGTGAGTGGTGGTTTTCATATACATGATGTGCTTTGTGGTTCATATTTTAATCTTAGCACTGTATTATTTTAAAAATGTTACCATATAGGGTGTTTAAATCAGGTCATTAAGCTGCTCGATCATTCTAATTAATGCCATATATAACTCTTCTTATTAAAATAATGCTTTCATGTCTGTGCTTGTCCTGGCAGATATCAGCCCACCAGCACAAGGTGTGGATCACAGGCAAGTCCAAAAAGAACTGGGAGACGTCATTGTACGACTGCATAATCCTGTTGTTCTGACACCCACAACAGTTCAAGTCACCTGGACAGTAAGGCTTCTGTTATAATTACCTTAACATTACTTTAATTTTGCCTATTTGTCCCTGCATTTTTTTTCCACCCTGAAAAGCTCCAATGTTGACTTCAGTGCGAATGCTCTGATAAACTAACACTATACAGCCATTCATATGTGTTAATGAAACGGTCTTTTTATTTTCTCCTTCAAGCTGGGCAGGTTCAAAGTCTTCACTGTTCAGCTCAAAGCGAGCTAGCTGATAGACAAGGAAAAATATTATAAAAATGATGTGCTTAACACCATAATGTAAAGGATAATTGATCTGTGGATTCATTACGGTACATGTCCAAAAAAATAATCAAAGTTAAATATCAACGTGAAATTGATGTATGAAAAAGTGCTTTCTGCCTTCAAGGTATAGGGACCTCTGACAATAACCCATTATTTGGTGATGCTAAAATGCAAAAATAATTTTCCTAAAGGGCACTTGTGGAAAAGAGGGAAGCACATGTTGCTGATGGCTGGTCCACTGTGTAGCATCTGGTTTTCTAGCATAAGCCTCATCCCCACTCAGGGGATATCCTTTGATTATAGAAGGCCAGAATCTTTTTTGGCAGTACTTAACAACATTTCTATTTGAGGGGTCAAACTACTGGGTAGAGTTTCTAAGGACTTAGTATATAGTATTTGGCTTTCAAAATGCTATGTTTCACTCCCTGAAGCTTGTAGGAAAGGATTTGTAACCGTAGGAGAGCGTTCCTAGGGCGGCACTATGCACCACAAATGACTGCTTTGCTCCTGGGGCGTTTGCCCCAGAGGAGGGAAAGCCATGGATGAAAGAGTGAGCTAAATAAATAGCTAAACAAGCACTGAAACAACTGCATTATATAGGATGAATTCTGTTAAAGGGATATGCACAATATTTAGGGTTTGTCTTATACATGTAGTATTGCTAAGAGGTAAATGTGTGCAGGGGATTATAGTATAAAAGAGGAGATAAGAGATGTATGTGTGTGTTGGGGAGAGGAGGACTGTAGTATAGGGATTACAGTTGGTTTTGCACAACCAGCCATATTTACCAGGGCTTATGCCTCATCCTTGTTCTGACAGATTTCAATGATAAGGGGACCAGATTAGAATAATTTGAGGAACCCACAAATTTGCCTTTCTTAGAAGATTATTTAGAAAATGTGTTGTTGTATCTTGCTATTGATGATTTTAACACAGCCTTTCTAAAAATGTTCTCTGCTTCAGCTAAAAAACTCCAGAACAGAACTGACTTTCTCACTCAGGCACCTTTGCAGCAAGCATTTTTTTTTTTTCCCCAAGCAAGTGGGTCAGTAGTTGAGAAACTTTGAAAGTTAACAATCACAAATTGCGGACGTGAATCACATA
This sequence comes from Apteryx rowi, assembly GCF_003343035.1. Lineage (NCBI taxonomy): Eukaryota > Metazoa > Chordata > Aves > Apterygiformes > Apterygidae > Apteryx > Apteryx rowi. Next base: position 1,685,614 of record NW_020450665.1, on the reverse strand, counting down.
CCTGTGGTGCTCCTTCAAATCCTTTCTCGGGTGTGGCAGCTATCAGAAATACTTTTTCATAGGTTTGCTCTGGCTTTATCATGTATTACAAAAGGAAGCCCTAACATAAATGGAACTCAGTTTTACCTATTGCAACCCACTTCATTATTTTATAACAAAACTGTGGTTGAAGAGTCTCTTGGTGCTCCTACTGAACTAGTAATGAGCAAGGAAAACATGTTAAGAGAAAGGTAAATTGTTATGCATGTTATAGATAACAGCTACCTTCAAAAGATCCCTCAAAGCAGTGACCCTATGCCACATGAAAAGCACACAAGCCTCCACAGAGACATTTCAGAATTGGCCAAGGCAAGAAGGACACCAAAAAAGATCTCTAGAATAGCTAATTAGAAAGTTTCCAGCAACCAGAACAAAGCCAATTAATTAACCATAGTCTCTAGGAAAACAACCACTCTATCCAGAGAATAAAGTCTTCACTATTAATATAGATAGGTTTGCTAGTGTAGCTAACATACAAAAGGACAAAAGTACTACAAAAGTCATAAAACTCTTTGTCTTGCTCTTCTGCAGTTCAGAGAGTGAATGCCAAGGAATGTCGTTGATTACCAAGTTTCTGGCATTCTGACTCCCGGCAGGTCAGCACCAGTTTCTCTCTCCTTTCTGAGTTTTTGGGGTTTTTTTTGCTTTTGCCTTCTCTTTTTCCAAATTTGAATTTAAAATTCTAGAAATAATTCTCTGCTACATTGTTGCAATTTTAGAATATTTTGAAATAAAATATACATGTACTTACACATTTTGTCTGTCTTAAAAGAAGGTCAGGCTTACATTATCAGTGTTTAAAAAAATGGAGGAATGTCAGAAGTTAGGTTTTCACTGTCCCCTAATGTTTCCCTCTTTTGCAWAAATTTTAAAGTACAGCTCTAATGCTGTGGTCACATACTATTTTTTTTTCCCATGGGATCTCTTCTTCATGGAGCTATTCAACTTTTCTTTTTATCTTCTTTATTCACTGCCAATTGAATTGCCAGGTCTTATTTAATTCATACCATTGAAACCTTGCACTGAATAAAAAATTATTAGTTTGTCTCACAGGCTTAACTGTCATGTTCTCAACCATAGCATTTGGATGTTTCACAAATAATACTGAACTTATTGTCACAATGATAAAAATGTGTCATTATCCTAACTTTCCACAGAGGGAGATTGAGTTGCAGAGATATTTAATGCTGATGAGACTTTCTGTATCAGATATGCTCACTGTTATCAGGTGCCTAATTTGAAACCTTAGGCCTGATTTATTTTTATTTTTATCAAAGGATTTAGAATTACTGCAACATACTATATGTTCAAAGCACTTTTCCAGCTGACCTCAGCTGTAGTTCAGCACTTCTGGGCCCAGTTTTCTCACACATTCAGAAAAATGAGAGTTCAGTTGGTGACCAAATGTGAAAAGTTCCCTAGCATTATAGAGGAGCTCTGTGGCATAAGCAGGAATAAAATCCCCTTCCTCAGTGTGAGAAATAATTGCCAGAGCCATGAAACCTTTTCTTCTTACAGTCCCCTGCAACATTGACTAGGTGCCTTCCAACTTAGTTGTCATAGTAGTCGTAGAGGTGATAGTCTCCACTTAGACCTAACTGGAGAGGACAGTGATCCCCACCATGTCTGGAGTTTATCACCAAGCTTAGCTACATCCAGCCCATGGCTTTTTTGTTACTTATGATACATATTTGTCAAATATTTTGTCTCAGTTTGAATCCAGTTTATTTGGGACCTCTCCTGCTATTATGTTGCTCCATGATGCATTTACCAACCATACAGGTCCATTATGCTCTCAGAGTGTCCTGTTTCCCCTCTCTTACTCCTCATTATCTGTTACTTCCCTAAGGTGCTTTTCTCCAGTGCTACCATGTTGCTGTTGCTTTGAAATCCTGACTGTCTACCAGGAATTCAGAGGCTACCAGACAGAAGGATAATTTATTTGCCTCTGTCTTTTAATTTGACATTGAGTTTAAATGAACGTGCTTCACTGGAAGCACATTCTTGGAAGCACCTGTCTTATACCTTTCTCTGGTCCCTGTAGGTAGATAAATGCTAGTGCTGTTTGCACTTCCACAGATTACTGCACGTCTGTACTAGTGAGTTCAGCACAGTGTGCAAGGTATTCTGCCCAGATGGAGAATGGCTGTGGGTATTGATGTCGGAGTAGAGTTTTACTTAGGATATTTTGAGATAGAAATTAACATACTAAAGAGCATATTGCAAAATGTCTTCAGGGTGCAGGTTAGCAGGTTTGCTGGAAGCCAGCTTATATTTGCAGCGTAAGCTGCATTATGAGTTTCTTGTGCCATCTTTTTAACAGTTGAATAGCTTAACAGAATGATCCAATAGTTATCAAACCTGTCTCGTGTTCAGTTGTGATATGCACAGATCTGAACATACTGGGAAAAACAGTTTCCTGTTCTGCAGAAATGGAGTGCTATCATAGGTTTTACAGATACCTCCCTTACTATGTATTGAGAGTGAGAGAGAGAGAGAGAGAGACGGTTGCTTGTTTGAATTCTAAAGTAGTTAAGATTGTCACAGAATTAGCAGTATTCTCTGATCTTAATATTTAGCACAGGAAACTCCTGCAATTTCTGTAATAATGCTTAGTATTTTGTAAGAGGAAGTGGCAGCCATTTACAAGAAAAGAGGAAGAGGAATACCTCTTCTATACCTAGAAATTATTATATTCTTTCATCAAATCACTGTTCCTGATTCTGTAGCTCTACCTGTCTATATGTGAATGAGTACCAAACCAATAGTTATCTGATGCTTAGCACAACTGAATACAGTTCTTTAATGCTAAATGTATTTTTATTGTCATACCATTGGAGTGACACATAATTGCCACATAACAAACAGAAAACATAATGGAGTCACGAGCTTTGTGTTATGTAAGACTCTGTGTTTGTCTGTATATGCACACGTATATACATGCACACACCTGTACGCATGTATGCATATATGTATGTATATTTATGAAATAAACCTATCTTATACCTTATAGATGTCCCTGGTTAATCCATGTAATTATCTAAGAAAAATGCTTTTTATGCTAATGACAAAACTCCAACAAAACAAAAAAATCCACCTTGCGCAAGGAGTGAGGTGCCCTCTCAGTAGCTTCCCAACATTTTGACCATAAGAAACGCCCTGTTCATTTAGAATAGCTTGACATGGTTATGAGAGACAGCCTAGTAACTTCTGCTTGATATTGACTAAGACTGGATGTTTAAACAAGCATTAAAAATATATGGTATTTTCCTTCATACATACCCTCCCAGACCCCAGAGGACTGAATCACTGTCAAGTCTCTGAATTTCTGGCAGATCATTTGGCCCTGTTGCAATCAAACTTTTAATTGAAAGCACTGTAAAACTTGTGCGGGCCTCAGACCAAGCTTGTTTACAACAATCCTGTGAACGCTAACCTTGTTGTACTACTGCTTTCCATGTTCATATTCTTTGTATTGTTTAGTCTTTTAGGCTAGGGACTTAAAGAAGGAGGGGAAAGAAGAGGTGGATTAATAAGCTATATATCAGATATGTGTAAATACATATGAGAATGTGATGGACTTGAAAACATGCATGCTATATATATATCAGTACGATGGGTGTATCAGAATCTGTGTTAAATAGCACAGATCTAGAGTCCTGAACATGAATAGTGGTTTCTCCTCAGCAAGCTGTATGGAACTTCTGGCCAGTAGTACAGTTCTCTCAGTGATTTAGTAGTGATGTTTGGGTTTATACCATATCATACAAATATTTTCCATCCTCTTTTGTAGCAACGTATGGTTGTTGTTCAGCTTAGTCAAATTTGAAATTTTCAGATGTCCTCCACTTGACAGCAGTCAATAGATCTTAAAATTACAGCAAACGCAGAGCAGAAAGTTGTAAAGAACTTACGCTGTCTTTCCCACAAGTTAGACAGAAATCAGACTTCATTTTTTGATTATTAAACATCATAGCCATGTATTATAATTTGGATTGAAATTCTATATTATAAAGTATATGAAAAAGTTCTTACTGAATTTTGTAGTAAACATGAGGTTCATAAAGTCTTTATGTCTGTAAAACATTTAATTAATGAAAGTCAAACATGGATAAAAACAATTTACTCTGATTTACGGACTCCCTTCATCTGGAAACAGCTGCTTAATGTTCTTCTTAAAAACACAGCTTGATTCTTTTGGTATTAACAAGCTATTATTGTGAGTTATATCCCTCTTTCAGTGCATAAATTCACTTAAAGTGAATGTAGAGAAGTTTATAAAATGCAGGCTTAATGTTGTTGTAACATATGTTGCAAGGTTTTTAACAGTGACAGTTTTGATGAAAGACATTTCTGCTTTGCTCTCATAAATAAAGCTTTCTTGTTTGCCCTGCTTTTTAATGTCTTAAGAATCTGGGTCCCCTCTGAATGACTCAATAAACTGTATAACAAGGTTATAGGAAAAGTGGAATAGATCTTGGTTTCTGTTTTCAGTCTTAAATCCATTTATTCTTAAGAGAACTCAACAAGCCTATCTCTAATTCTGAAATATCTTTGAGCTAGCAAATTGTCAAGAACAGAAAGAAAATCCTACTTGTTGAATCTTAGCTGTAATACAGGAATTTACTAAACAACCATTTATAAAGCTATTTGTATTGCATTTTCTTTGGCTCTTTTTTTTTGACAGCTACAGAAGCAGCTGGATTTGGTTTGGTTTTATCCTTCAAATAGTTTTGACTATTTTTTCAAAATTAAACTGCAAATTTATGGAAACATCTCAGTAGCTCAAAACATTGTGGTTTTTTCATTCTTTTATTTAAAGGGGAAAAATGCATACAGCTTTCCAAGATAAAATGTATTTTAAGTTTTTCCTTGAAATTAAAATCCTATTTATAGCTATGATAGGTTAGAATTTTTAAACTTTTGTATATAATCCCAGTCTTGAATTGTCTCTGCATAGCAACAAGTAATATAAAAAGAAAGAGCATTCCACCCCCATCTGATGGCAGGAGTGCATCACAGTCCCAGGATGCAAAAAGGCTGCTTAGACTGTGAGCACAGGGAACAAAACATGGCCTTGGATGTTGTTTGCTCTGCATCTGTCTTATGTTTATTTTACTTTCCTGAGCATCTTATGAAAAGATGAACTGTAAGCCAAGTAATGGACTAACTGAAAGCATGTAAGGCGTCTTCAAAGACTTGTCCTTTTCTGAAAAAAATTTGTTTTTCTTTTCTTCTCAAATTTCAGCACATCAGTAGCCAACATGTCCTTAATAGGTTTACATGCAGTAAGCCTTATGCCAAAGTTCTCTTTTTATGATTTGTTGGAGAGGTGAGGGTTTGTTTTATGCTTTAAGATAGTATTTGTCATTATATGTAACTGGAGAGAGTAAAATAGGAAGAAATGCCATATAACAAATAACATGAGAAAAACATTCATTTAAAGAAAATTAATACAGAGTGACTTACAAGAAGGCAGTTTGATTTTTAAATTCAACAGCATAAGCAACTGTTTATTTGGTCTTTTTCATAAGGACATAAATATTCTAGGTAAATGTTTTGTTTTCTTTTTATATGGTTCAGTTACTTTGTTTATTGACATATTATTTAATGCCATTTCTAGGTCGATCGCCAGTCCCAGTTTATTCAGGGCTATCGAGTAATGTATCACCAAACATCTGGTCTACCTTCTCCAGCTATATGGCAGAATTTGGAGGTCAAAGTCCCAACTGAGCGCAGTGCTGTCTTAGTCAACTTGAAAAAAGGGGTCACTTATGAAATTAAAGTTCGCCCTTATTTCAATGAATTCCAAGGAATGGACAGTGAATCAAAGTCTGCCCGTACCACTGAGGAAGGTTAGTAAAATGGTCAGAAGAAGTAACAGACTTGCACTTCTAGTACTGAAAGTGAAATCAAGAATGATCACTTTGGTTATTTTGTGTATGCTTTTGTTTGACTGCATTTCTTTCATATGATTTCTATTTGTTCAATACAGAATTGGCATTAGAATTTAACTTAATAGTCTGTTTTGTGGTATAAATATTCCAGGACAAGCACTCAGCCAGTCTCACAGTCTTCTATCTGATACCTGCTCATTATGTGTGAGGAGTGGCTTTGGGTCTTCCAAAAAGTCTGTGCAGCAGCCATTCTTTTCTAACCACTGTTGTCGCAGTAAAGGATTTTGGTCTGGACTTTGAAAATAAAACCAATACGTGAAATCTTTTGCAGATGAGTGTTTAAAAAGAAGCAAATCTTTCTGAATGGGCAGTAACATAGGTGGGGGCATAACAACAGCTAGGCTGGGAAGTGAGGATTAGTGAAAGACAAATTTTTTGCTATTCTGAAGGACCTCCAGTCTCAAGGGCATTCTACTCTACTGTTTCTCCTAGCACACCATTCATGGAATGGCCTTATTTAGTCCTTCAGAGAGTTAAATCAGTTTCCTTAAGTATCTTTCAAGCCTACACCAAAACATGGAAGGTGCAGATATAGTAAACATTTTACACCACTGAAATGTAGAAACAATCATTTCCATAGCACATAGCATGGATGTATTATTTTGCTTAGACATACGCTCTCCACAGCTGTTTTTTATTGAAAAGCAAAGAAAGTGAGGTGAGGTATAAATAACTTTTATCCTTCTCTCTTAGAAGTGTACAAGAAACCTATCTATCTATCTGTATAATCCAACGCATTCCCAGAGAGTCTGAGCCATCATCAGCATCCCTGCTATAAAAGTAGAAGGATGATCTTAACTGTCAGGGTTCATCTTGTGGCTGTTTCATTGATTTATTTCAAACCATGGGAGAGAAACACTGGTGAAGTTTCAAAATGCTCATATGTTTTTGGCAGGTTTTGAGTGCATTCTTTCCTTCTTATTGAAGATACAATCTGAATGATTTACTGAGGTATCCTGAGGTTTCAATTAGTGATGATTGTCACGTACTTTTTAATTCTAGAATAAACTTGCTTATTACTCACTTTTCACTTTGATTTGTTATGATTATTGCCCAACAAGCAAGTAAACATGAATAACTTGGTTGTTATCCCTGCTTTATAGATGGGGAAATTCAGTGTCCTGCAACTTGTATAAAAGCACATAGAAAGCCTCTGTTCAAGTCAGCATTAGAATTTAGGACTTTTGGGTTCCCATTTCTTTGTTTAGATTATAAAGCCTAAATCTGTCAGTAAAGAATAGCTCTGCAGCAGTCTGAACAAAGCTTAAAAAAAAAAGAAAATGGAAGAAAATTGAAAAAAGCTTTCTGTGGGTGAAATTGGTTTTCTAAAGTTAAAGTGTAAGATTTTCACCCTTTCCTAGCAGATTTTATTCTTGTCCATTTTCAATTTCATTGTTTGTTTAGTTCATCTAACTGTCTCCTGCTAAAAGTAAATTAAGAACTACTGAAAAAGAGAGAAGATATTGTACGTCCAGTCTGTATCCATAAAATACTTGAGGAGTGACATTTTCTTTCATAACTCTCATCTCCTAGCAGAGCCTGTCAGGTACTTTCCTTCTTTAAAGGCCGCTTTCTTCATGAGGAATAACTTTCCATATAATGAAGATTTTTTTTTAATTTTCTTGCATACGGATATGTATAAATCAAAGTGTACGATCTGCTTTGTAGATTAATATAACCTTCAAGCAGTCTTTTTACAAGTGTCTTTTTCAATAAGGCAGAGGCCTATAACTTGCAGTACTATCACCAGTCAAATGTCAGCCCTTGTAAATAATTATTCCTCTTTCTTGGGTAATAAAGTTAAGTACCTCCAAGAGAAAATTAAGAAATTTAGTAGGTGCAATCCTACAGAGACTTCCTTTAATTCTTCACATTATCTTTGTAATTATATTGGTGTTCATACATTTTCAAAAATACCATCGACCAAATGTGTAATGAAGGTGGTTTGTTTCTCATCCTGTAAAGAAAAATGTCTGTCTACTGAAAGGTATAATGCTTGCTGTTTAGCCTGTGGTTCCATTTTGAAAATGAGCTTTTTTAGATTGACACTTTTGAAATGTCTAAACAATGTATTTTTTAGAAAATAATCTGGAAGGGTGATATGAGTGTTGGAAGTCTTTTGCAACATCAAAGTGAATAACCCTGGTAAAGGCAAAGTACAACCAAGAGGTAGTAGTTTGCTGGATTGAATTTTACATGGAATGTTACTTCTGAGGGCTACCCCTGAAAATCAATTTGGCTGCAGTTAGACTTTTTTCTACATCTGGCATTTGTCATAATTCAGTATCCATTCATCTCCTACCTCTTTGGCCTTGTGAAGGTAACAAATGGAATTCTGTTTGGCTGCGTCTGGAAAAGATGAGCAGCGATTTGGGTTCTTTCGTATCTGTAAGAAGAAGCTGAGCACTGGAATAATTGACCTGTCAAGAAGCAGGCAAGGTGTTCTCCACAAGCCAGCAGCAGGGGAAATGAGAAAATGGTTTTAAAAATGTTATTTTTCAATGTGGTCTATTTAATAACTGCAGCAGTGTCAGACAAGTGGCTTAATTTATATCATGGTGCCAGCTTACAGGGTGGTATTATCATAGAGAGAGGAGGCAGAACTGTTATATACACATATGTGTCTACCCATACAAAGAAAGAGCTAAACAGAATATTTTATTTGATAATTTTCGCTTCTTGCTCGTGTTCACACTTTCTCTAAAGACAGATGATAATTTCTTCAATTACATCCACTATTTTAAACCTCTTTTGGAATAACTTTATGGAGTAGCATTTTTTCTGTATATTGTTTGTCACTGATACGCAAAAATATGATGGTCAATAGCAGAGGTCTCCTTAGTTTTTATCAGTTGTTGTCTGTCTATTCCTGCTTGCTTTAGTGCTTAAAACGAGACTTCAGCTGCATTCATCAGTTGCAATTTTAATGTCACTTCAAAATTACTCTATATCCTCCTAGATACAAAAAGACACATTGGTAGAATGTTAACTAAAATATTTGTGCAGTTTAAATGCAAAGACAAATGAGGACAGTGTGTTTTTCTTTAAATATTAGATTAAATAGTTCATTTTACATATTCTTTAGCATTTACCTTGCTCTGTCTTGCACTTTCCTTCTCTCTCTCTCTGTTTCTACGTATATGTGTATAAGAAATTATATTTCTGAATGCCCTTTTTGTTTCTGTGTAAGGATGAAAGTAAATACATATCTGCAAGATATTCCATATTATTTAAAAACCAAAACGAGTTACACAGTGTTAAGCTTCGCCATTTTCTGACTATTATTTTATTGTAAAATGTTGTTGCAATGAATACAGCACACATACATTTATTCATGGTTTTGTTGTTATTGAATAACTTGAAGAATTTTTAAAATGCTGGGGTTTTTTTACTATGTGGCAAATTGTTTCACTTGCCATAAAATACACAATCCAACCATTAACTTTGCCAATTTTGTGCTTTGCACAATTGCAGGGAGTAGCCAAAGACCACCTTTCTGTTCTTCCCCTGAGCTGGCTAAGAGTCAAATTGCCCACAACAGACCTCCATTTCTTCCCTCCAGTACACTGCTTCTCTGCATCATCCAAGGTCACAAGGACTCTACCTAGCACTAGTTGCTTTGCAGCTGAACCCACATCTGAAAACGTTGCTGTCAGAATGTACAGCCTTACAGGGCAGTCATGCATGCTTCTCAAAAAATGTTTTTCTTATGTAGTGTTGTAGGTCCATTTCCTCCCTCAGACTGATTTTAAGTTGTGTAATTCCTGCAACAGGCTACTTCAACTCTTCAAGGTTATCAGAGGATTTGAGCTCAGATCCTCATGCCTGTGCCAACTCAAGTACTGAGAAGCATCCAAAGTGGCAACACAGCCAATGTCAAAGAGGCCACAGGAAAAAATAAGGAAACCTGGAATGACTTGGGAAACTTGAATACTCCTGGTATCTGGGGCTGCTTTTAGTTGTGTTAAACCTGCCAGACATTAATACAAAGATGACACTTATTCTTGGTTTACTTTTTGGAGAAGCATGGACCAAGGATGTTTACGCAATGAGGGACACCTGTTAAAGATAAGACCGGAGTCTTGGCGCCCTCAGAATTTAGCAATTAAACAGTCCTCTGTGGGTGGGAATACTCTATATTAAGGGATTGGCATCAGGGAGCTGTGACCCACAGTGCGAGATGTGAGAACCAGAGGGTTATCAAATTAGATTTGAAGACGGGGTAGGGGGTGGTAAATATTTTAGGTTCTGGTTCAAGGTCTGCTATGGTTCTTTAAAATAAGCTTCCATAATTCATATTAGAAATGTGTTAAGATTATATTAAAGGTGATGACAAATACACAAAATAAAAAAAATCTAGGAAGAGATATACATACACAAAGATATCATCTTGGGCCAGAAAGTCTCTGAGTGTCAGGTTTCTGGGATTTGGAAAAGTGTCCTGGAGAGGTATCACTATATGCTTTCCTTATTAGTCTGTACTTTCATAGCCTTTGTATATTGGTTTTGTTGAAGACTAGATAGATGGACTAGGATAAATGGACTAGATGGACCCTAGATCCAATTCAGTGCGGCTGTTTTTATTAATAATTTTTTCCCAGGGAAAAGATCTTAAGATGACACTTGACTTTGCCACAGTGGCAAGCTAAGTCGCCGACAGTGTCAAGTTGTTAGTCACTGGTCTAGAAGTGTAGTGGAAGAGAGAGAGACTGCAAAGCATTTTAATACCCTGGAGTGGCTGAGGAGGGATGTGCACCACAGACCCTCTGCTCTGGCAGCTATAGCTATGATGGGAGAGCCCCCGCATGGAGATGCAGCAGATGCTCACAGAGGGAACTATTTTTTTCATTATCAGCACTGGGCTGTTGCATCACTTCCCGTACAACATGTTCTCAGACAATGAAAGCATCCTGCTGTTGGTGTCACTGCAAGAGGCGCTTTGCCAGCATAGCTCTAATCACTAATGGCTATGATTTTTTTTCACACTTCCAGCCAGCATAGCTGTGCTGGCAAACCTTTGCACTGTAGATCTGGCCTTGATATGCAGTGACCAGCAAGACAGCTGTGGATGGCAGAAGTGGACGTTAAAGAGAAAGGAAGACTTCCCAAGGGAAAAGAGGCCGTAAATATGTATGTGTAATATGGCCTAATTTATCAGCTCCCCTATTCACTGGCATTTAGTGCAAAGCCCTGAATATTTCAACTTTGTTCTGCCTAAGAGTTACAAGATTTTATGTTTAAATCTCCTAAGTTAATGTCTTCTTGGAGGACAAATAAACAAAATCCTCAAATGTCTACTGCTGTTCATTCTTATTAGATGATGTGGAGTAAAAAGAATCAAAACACTTTTCAGGGCAGGTGAAGCAGCCTCACATTAGGACTTAGTTGATGTATCCGTAACTAACCATGCATATTAAAGAAAACAAATGCAAGCCTGAGAATAATTCCAGTGCAAAATCAAGATATGCTATGTATAAATGAGGAGTGATTTGTATTGATTCTCCATTGCCACAAATTCTGCATTTTCATTCAGAGCTATGCTTCTCTTTAGAAAGCCATTTTTCAAAATTGTCAGTGCCTGACAAAATATGCATACCTAGGCCTGCAGGGAGTGTGAACTTTGTATATTCTCTGCTTGCTCTTACACTGTTTCAGCAAAATTCGTGCTCTAGTAAGTGGATTAATGTCTTGCTTCTGTTTGTTCTCTCTCTTTGGTGTAGCTCCAAGTGCCCCTCCTCAGTCTGTTACTGTCCTGACAGTTGGAAACCACAACAGCACAAGCATCAGCATCTCATGGGATCCTCCGCCTCCAGATCACCAAAACGGAGTCATCCAGGAGTATAAGGTAGAAAGGATGTGTAATGGGAGGGGTGTGAGTTTAAGGAAACAGCCTGCTTGAATTACAGAACCATAGTGCTGTTTATGGATTTTGATTCTGACAGCATTTATTGCCACCCATATAATGATATGCAGAAAGAGGTCCAAGTACTTATGGATTTTTTTTTCTGTTTAGGCAGTRCTATTGTTGTATTAAAAACAAAAATACCTTGAGCTTGATAGCTTGATCTAGAAGAGAGCTGTAATTGGCAGCTAGTTTTATGGTGTTTCTCTTTCTTCCTCTTCCTTGCTGTGGAAAGAAGAGAAGTTTTGGGGGGTTGTTTTGTTTTGTTTTGTTTTGTTAAGGACTTCTCCAATCTCAAGACAGGCAGTGGAGTCTGTATCTTAGAGTTTCTTCAGTCCAGCAGAAAAGCTGTCAGGAAAGATCCTTCTCCTCTCCCCTGCAATAATAATCATTCAAATACTTCAAGGTCAAAGGCAAGGACTGTGGCTCTGGGAGAATCCAAGTCTTCTTCTGAGTACTATCTCTGTCAAGATTCACAACTAAAGTGCTAGGTTGTTTACTCGGAGGAACAGGTTGAATATCAGTATTATATACAGAGTTTATTATATCAATGTTTCCTACATTGCTTGTCTTTTCTTCTCCTCTTTTGCTATGATGGCTCAAAGTATCCACTGGTTATACATTACCTTAAATTTTGTCGTAGTCTACTTTGCTAGTGGAGGCACTAAGCTCACTTTTGCACAACTATATTTGCACAACACGGAAACATCACAGTGTGCTTTTTGGCGGGTGGGGAAGAAGGACTATGGAGAAAAAGATCAGTCTAGGTGTCAGTCTTGTCACAGGATTGTAGCTGTGGAACACACTGTTTGGTAAATACATTGACTGTGGTCAATTTGTATGCCTAGTGTGAAATTCTTAGTTCAAATAGAGAACAGCTTCCTTGACACGTCTGCAAAGGGTAGAAATGGTAGTATTAGCTTTTTGGAATGCAGTTGATTATTTCACACAGAAAGATGTAATTTATTCTTCTGTATCTTGTGGGAACACAGCATCAGGAAGGGAGAAAGTGCTTGGCTTTTAAACCAACTCGTGTTTCAACCTCTTACAGTTTATCACTAGTTCAGAGGGATGTGGTAAGTGCTCGCAATATTTATGTGTAGCATAGCACTTTCTTTGTTCTGCTTTTGGTCAATATCAAGATTTATTAATCCCAATATTTTATTGACCTCATTTTCATATCAATTAATAATTATCTTTTGGCTTAATTCATCTTCAGACCAGCTCCAGTATAAGTCAATATTAAACATCAATTCCATAATAACCTGAGTCCTCTGCATATTATGATTTCATTGCTGTGTAGTCAAAGTCAGGAAATTTTGAAGTATAAGTGTTGCATAACGACCTTACTACTGTACATTTTTTGTACATGCTTGGTAGAAACCAAGGTTTTCAAATATGGGCTTGAAGAGTTTTTATACTTAAATAAGCTATTTGATTTTTAAAAGAAGGTGAACACTCAATAATTTCAAAAGCATTGTTCTGAATTACTAATTCACTTAGAAGAGTAAAAATAATTTCATAACCCACATTTTTGTCCTCTTTTTAAAGATGTTAATCACATTTGATCACTTGTTTGTACATTGTTTCTTTAGTTAAGCACTATAATATTCCTGTATTTTGAAATTCATATGTCTAGAAGATATCTTCCCTTATCTGCAGTAACAGCACTTAAATTGTCATAACAGCATGAATTTCCTTAATTACCTAAGACTGAGATTTACTGAGTGGTTTAGTCACCTATAATTGGACACAGGTGGAAATATGGAGCCTAAGTCTAAGAGTGAAATCTTCAGAACCCTTCCCTAGCACCACAGGCATTTTCACCACAGCACCAGAAATTTTGCTTCTCTGCTTGGCCAGAATTATCTTGATTTTGCTAGGGCATAACAGCTTGGTACTTACCTTCTGCCATAGCCCTATCAGTATCCTCATGCAAGATATACCTACATATAAATCTTCATGAAGAGCTTAGCTTGTGCCTTACACAATTACAGAAGTGAACACTACACAAGATAAATTGACTGCAGTACTTTAAGTATTGCAAAATACTGTTCATGGTGCAGGAGGAATTTATATATAAGGGCAGATAAATTCATCTCATACTTGCTGTGAACTAAGACCAAAACAGACAAGGAGAGGAAGAGTGAATTGCAATAGTCTCTCACCCTATTTCTGGCCTGCAGATAAGATCTATTTGAAGTTAGGCGAGTGAAAGTTTCTTTTGTCCTCCAAATCTTCTTTGGTGATTCACAGAGAAAAGACAGGGTGTGATAAAACTCTGAGCAGGATCAAAAATAAGGGCCATGAGAACATTACTGTTGCTAAGACACATCAGTTGGTTGCTGATAGTGGTTCCACCAGTAGTACTTTCTTCTGCTATTATAATTATGTAGTGTATATATGATACCTTTATGCATTGATTTCTGTGAATAGAGTGGTACTAAATGCCTTCTTTAAAAATACAGAAGCACCATGTGCAGATACCATTAACTGAAGAAGAATCCTTAAAACATCTTAGTTCTGAAACATCTCGAAAAATGCAAGAGAGAGAAATAAGAACACTCTGAAACGATATACCATTCTCATCACAAAATGCTGATTCAGATTATAGAGTATTTTGTGTGTTTGTTGAATTAGAGAGTAAATGAGTCAGGAACTGAAATGTAAATTCCGGAACAATATAAATAATGACAACAGCGATAGTAAAAAGCAGGTTGGTACTTAGGCCATTTCAAAAATTTTACATGACACTGTTCTGTAGCAAAAGGAAGTTGAAAAGAATTTTGAAAGTTTTTTCTTCTTTATTACTTTAAGAAGTGTTTCAACCTGTGCTTGTATTATTTGGTGTCCTTTTGCTGTTCAGTGGGAAAAAGGAGAATGAAATAAATGGATTTTTTTAAGAAAGGTTTGGTAGCAATTGTATTACTGTACAAAATTTCAATTAACTTGCAATGCCTCTTTTTCACTTGGATGTTTCTGGTCTGTGCTTCTAAGAAGTGTACCACAGAATTTGCAGTCCATGGAGAGCCAGGGTCCAGAGTGGTGTTTTCAAGCAGCCTTTGCAATCTGATTGGTTTTATGCCAATCTGGGATAGCCTTCTAAGGTAAAGCATCCCAATTCCAGCTGCCCCTGGACAGAAAGGTTGTTAAGAAGTCCAAAATACCAAAATAAGTGATTGTCATGCAATACCTTGATATGTCATATCTATGTGCTATTGTTTACGAGTATGAAGAGTTCATATTTTTTAACACATCAACTTTTGTCCCAGATCTGGTGCCTAGGTAATGAGACTCGATTTCATATCAACAAAACAGTAGATGCAGCCATTCGCTCTGTAGTAATAGGTGGCCTATATCCAGGTATTCAGTACCGTGTGGAAGTTGCTGCAAGCACCAGTGCAGGTGTGGGAGTAAAAAGTGAGCCACAACCCATAATAATTGGTAAGTGATTGTCTATTCTGTTATTTTGTTTTGCTTGCTTAGACATTCAGAAATGCTTTCATAAACCACTTCTGGAAGCATAAAAATCCGTGGAGCAAAAGACAAGGTGCAATTTGAATTGAGGTAGTTAGCTTTTAATGTCCCACTGCCTGCTGATATTGTGTCTTCTGTTTGTGCAGAGGTCTCACAACCAACACAGTGAAATAGTTCTTTTTTTTCCTGAGACATATTGAAAATGCAGATTATCAAGTGAAACTGATTTAATTCCTTTTAATGAATTTACCACTTCTGCAAGTTGACAGATTTATGGAACTATCAACTAGACCTCCCTTTTCCTCCTGTTAAGATGACTGTAATATTGCTTTACTTATACCGTTGGTGCCTAAGGCACTATTTACAGCTGATTTTCTGAACATTTGGAGTCAGCGTTTCTCTGCTGTCCCAAGCAGATGAGCTTGCTCTGTCAAAGAATAAGTGGCCTCTAGTCCAAATAGAGAGCAAACGTGGTATTATCGTCTCTTGCTTTGAAATGACTGTTTCTTATTAGTGGTTTCCGTACTGGATTAATTTCCTGACCTGAGGGAAGCATGGATTCTATTTCTTCTGAAATTCTTTTCAAGTATAAATTATGAATGCAGAAACAATATGGGAAGGGTGGGACTAGAAAAAGTGACTATATTTAGCAAAACTGAACTGAGCTGTGCACAGCAGCACCTCTTCTGAGTGCATAATACTGGAATTCCGTTACATTTTTCTGTGTGATCAAACTTAATTATGTCTTTAATTATGGCTTAATTATGGGCTTTTTTTGCTGGTTTGTGGGTATTTTGTTGTTATTACATATTTTCTTTTCTAGAAAGCATTATCAACAAAATGTCTCAGACATGGACTGTTCTATTAAGGGTAGGCTTCTACAAAAGGCTGGACTCTTAAGCATTCCTTGAATGTTTACTAATATTCAGGATCCCCATGTATCACGATATTCAGGTATTCCTATGTATCCCCATGTAACAGAAACAGGGATACGCCAACTTTGGATGTATTGTCACTGGAGAGGGAAGTACAAGAGCAGAGATGCAAATAGCACTGGTTTTAGAAAGAGGCAATAACAGAAACTTCAAAGAAAAGAGGGGCAAAAAGTCTTCTAGAGCTGAAAGCAATAAATTGTTTTTGGAAAATGAAAGGAACCTGTCCTCTAAAGGCCTGAGTTTTGAACCTTTGTGTAAATAACTTACAATGTGATATTAGCCTGTCTTTGCATTCACTTTGAGCAGGGTTACTTTTCTTATTCAACTTCCCAGAGTACTGCTGAAAGGAGTCCGTCCAACTAGATGCTAAACACACTGGTCTTGTTCCAGCAAAGCACTTAAGCATGTTTCATTTTAAGTGTGTGAGTAGTCTCCTGTCGCTTAACTTGTTGTAAGTTAAACTTGCACTAAAGTGCTTTGCTGAATGATTGCCAGAATGCTCAGACCCTAATCTGGATATAGCCCTCCAGCCTGTCTTTTTCCTTACAAAAAATGACTAATATAATCAAGAGTTAAATCTGTAGAGATCTGTATTATTACATGAAGGAGGAAAGGGACATTAGGATGCAAATTTAACAAATAAACTACAAAAAAAAAAAGCCATTTGGCATTTAGAAACTTAATTTTAACTTGTTAAACTTACAGTGATATTTATTTGTTCCTTTAATGATCCCAGAATGTCTGCCTCAACAAGTCTGTCTGATAGCATCTCTGCACATTTACAGTCCTTTACATGAAAAGTAATTAATAGAGTCTCTTCTGTTTGGCTTGAGTTTCTGTTCTCATTTCTTTTATCCCTTTTGGGAACACAAAGCTGGATGTAGTTACTACTTGTATGGTCTATATCTCCCTTTTCTGTAGATTCCATCTTTCTATTGCTTATGAGCCATAGTTGCTGGCTATTTCCTCTGGTTATAAATATGCCTGGTAAAGGCAACAGAGTTCAGGTGGTACAATTTCTGAAAAATTTGAGTTGGTACCACTTGATGTTTGACTAAGAATCAAAAATACAAAACAAGAAAACATAATTGTTAGGTAATTAAAAAATAATTCTGTGGATTAAAAACTAGGTAATGAATAAACCTCAAAACATAATCATGAATGGGAAAACATCATCAAGTGGTTGCACCACCACAGGTGGGAGTCCCACCTGGCCCAGTGCCTCGCTGTATAATTTAACAGCTTGCAAACAGAATGAACAACTACAGGAATACTTAAGCGTGGAGAGAGCAAGGTGGTGATATGGAACAACTGAGACGTGTTGCTAAACAGTATGGCTTTCATTGTCACAAAATGCAGAGGCCAGTGCATAAGAAAAACACATCCTTTCTTCTTACAATATAGGAGATGTTATTCTAAGAAGTTATTCTGAAAATGGCTGATGTTCATCAACTGCTGACTTCTCAGATCAGTGCTAGACAGCAAGCTAATAAAAGTTCAGAAAGTGAAAAACAGGAGACTACTGAGTAGTAGAAAGTGTATTATTTCTTTAGTTGGGAATTGTGTGACTCTTACTGGAATTCTGTGCCAATATTTCAAGCAGGATGTTGAAAAATTGTATAGAAAGCTCAAAGAGGATCAAGACTAAAATTTTTCTGATCACTATTGATATGGAGGGCCAGAAACAAAATTGAAGATAGCAATATTTCTGTTATTTCTCTTTATCAGTTGGCCTGTTCCTGCTTACATTCCATCATTGGCATAATAATATGAGGAACAGCTGCAAACTTTCACAGTAATAGGTACAATTGAATCTGATGTGTCTAATTAATTTTTGGTCTGACAAATTAGTTTTGTTCTTCATTATTCTCCAATGGGAGGAAGACATTATATTTCATTATGTTTTTGTCTTCAGGAACAATGGAGCGTTACAGGTCGCACACATCCCCTGTCTATGTTCTAATTAGTTGAACTGACAGTATTGTTACAGAAACACCTGCAGTATATGAAATAGTACACTGGTACCTTGGATGACATATATACTACTTCTGATTAAATATTATGTAAAGAAATACAAAATTAATGTCATTTATTTGCCCAAACTCCTACGATTATATTAATTTTATCGAATGTCAGTGTATAACATTCATCTTTATCCATTTGTTCTTCAGCCACTGAATTCACGAAGCATATGTTATTTTGACATTTAAATGAATTATTACTTTTGTACATGTAATTATTAGGCACTGGAAGGGTAGAACAAACAGCCAGACTGGTAACTTTAGAAGATAATTTGGAGACAGATGGTACCTTCCCCCAGAAGAGCCCTTGGGAGATTATAAAGTCTACTGAAACCTCTTTCCAGGCTCTCTGCAGTTTGTTCTCAAACCCTCCATTCAAAGATGACTGGTTTCTGACCTCAGAATAAAATCAGGATCTTCAGCACCGAAACWTTTTGCAGGCTTTAGCAGGAAGCAGTCATTCTTTTCTTGAATCCAGGAGCATCCGCTGCCAAAGCCAGTGTCTCTGAAGCGCTTCCTCCCCCCTCTTCTCCAGGGCAGCACAGCTGCCACCGACGCAGGGCGGACATTACCTGTTTCCTCACCTTCCTGCTGCTGTTACCTAGCCTCCAAAGGGCGCAGAAATTAACTGAAAGTTAATGCCAATTAGAGCTACATCAACTCCCATGCTGCTTTCTACTAGAAAAACAATTGTATGCTTAGGAGAGCATGCTATAGAGTGCCTCTTTCTATTAGTTTTACTCTCAGCACTTCCTCTTTAAGCACTGGGGTGCACCTATAGAGTGTTTCTACAGGCAACAAGGAAGGGGGAAATCCTGCAAAGGAGCCACTGCTGCCTCACGTCTTTTCCTTGCTGCTGGTGCTCACTGAGTTTTTAATCTCTCTTATTACATCGGAGTGGAAACTATTGGGCTTTTGATAGCTGGCAGGATGAAATAGGAAAGCTTTGGTTGGAGAGGACGGCAGCAGCTACTGGGCCTTAATGCTAGTAAAGCTTACCAGCATGACCTGGTATAGACTGGTGCGTGGCAAAGTCTTTACACTGCCTTTTTCTAAATTAGCAGGCATAGCCTGTCAGGGTTGGTCTGTGGGAACTATTCRGTCTGTAGGAAGGCTGCTTTGTTTCTTGAACAGAGCTACTGAAATCAAGCCAAGCTCTCGCACAGCTTCAGCAGTTTGTTTGCAAAAGCAGACGGTCATCATTACTAAATATTGACATGGTGATGAAAAAGGGAAAGCTTAATAAAATCACAGAGATCATTAACAGTGTTACAGCAATATAATGCACTGCATCGCCTTTCTTCCTGAGTAACTCGATCCAGCTCTGAGCACCTCGAAGGGCCTAAAGCTGCCTGTTCACTGGGGCACTGCCGTGATAGACCCCATCCCCGGATCTGTCAGCCGAGGCGCACTCAGCAAGACCTGGCTGTTGGGCCTGATTCTTATTCACTACTTGACTGATTTAAACTGTTGGTCTACTGTAAAGAGGCCTTCCTGGAAGTCAAATTGATAGCATCTGACTTTTCTCTCTTGTATCTACTTTAGCAAATGACCTTGTTTGTTTGCTTTAGACTGGAGCCAGCATGCTGACACAACGGCAGTTTTGTTTCAATAAGTGACTAGTAAATTTAACCATTGCTGAATTATAGAAGAGGAGTACATACGTTTTCACAGCAGGGTGTAAAGCTACGATATTTTTAACAGTTTGCTCCAAATGACCATTTTAATGCTTTATTTCCATATATATATTCTACTGCCTCCATGTGTGATACACTCTCGTAACTGAGAATCGTGGTATTTGCATATGTTTTTATCCTTAGTAGAGTAGCTACTCCTGAGGCTTGAAATCTTTCTTCTACATGCATACAGGCATCTGATAATATGGCATATACACTTGAAGATTGAGCTATATAAATGCTTTTACCAGAAATGATGGCTAATTCCTTCACCACTTTCAAAAATGTAGATGTAGGTATTTTATGTGAAATGTATATAGAATCAGTATTCATATTTTTGCAGAAAAATATGTTCCACATTTCCTACCTTTAAAACTAACCGTTTTTGACAGGGGAGATTTGAACTAGAAACTTGCCCACCCTGGAACTGCTTTGGCATTTCCTGAATTCCTCTCCACAGTTTTTATGGGCATTTGTTTTCAAGCCAGACACTAAGATTTTCCTTTTAGAAAAATTCTCTTTTAGAGAAAGAAGGAGAAAGAAAAACAATGGGAGCATCTGCTGAAATTCAATGTTTTCTAAGGTGCTAGCCACAATTGAGATAGTATACCGTTATTTTTGATGCGCGTCACTTTAATTGGTATTCCATGTGTCATAATTATTTCTTCCAGGTTGATGTTAAGAATTTTTCACACCTATTTTGGGTGAAAAAATAGCATCATCTCTTATTGTGATTCCTTAGAAATTATAGTTATCTAAGCTATTTTCTGTTTTGTGTCAAAGTTAGTGTATTGAGAATTCATATGAATTATTTTCTCCATGAAATAATTGTTGAAAATGCATCTTTTCCCCAATTAAAAATACATATATTTAATTTTTTATTTTAAGTTTGGAAGCTCTGGCATGCAACAGGTAACGAGTTAAATAAGAACATTTGACATGCCAACAAGGGAACTGCCTTTTGATGTTGTAGCAAATTTTATATTTGGATTTCTCATTTAGAGAAAAGTTATTTATTAATTGCTTGATCTGTTTCTTGGAGTTGGTTTACTATGGTCCATTCTGTCTTCATTCTACGCTGCCTATAATTATGTAAAAAATACTTATGTATATTGTTAAATACTCCAGACTGTGATCTGTTAGGTTAGTGGGAACAGTGCTACAGAGCTGTCTTTTCAAATATATGTTTCCAAAATTGCAATGGATTATGGGTTCACTTGCTAGAAACATGGCTTTTCAGGTATGCATTAGTACCCTATAAAGCTGCCCTAGTGTGGATAATTCTTTTGAGGCACATTACTGCACAGTTGGAAAAGCAAGTGCATTCACCATATGAAAATTTTAATTTTCATTTGCAGTACCTGCTTCCTGGTTGCATTACAGCGTACATAGTAAATATGTTCTATCGACTTTCTTTTGTGCAGGAGGTCGTAATGAAGTTGTCATCACTGAAAATAACAACAGCATAACTGAGCAAATCACTGATGTTGTCAAACAGCCTGCCTTTATAGCTGGCATCGGTGGTGCATGCTGGGTAATTCTGATGGGTTTCAGCATCTGGCTGTACTGGCGCAGAAAGAAGAGGAAGGGGCTCAGCAATTATGCTGGTAAGAACAGTAACTATTTATTACCATCTCATCAGGTTCTATCATGAAGAGCACAGGTGCTGTTAAACCTATTCAAAAACCACGATGACCTTACGACAGAGGTGGACTGGGTGAATTTCGTATGCTTGTTTTAAATGTATGCTATGAAAATGCCAGTGTATGAGAAGCTTTAAATGCATTGCTCTGAACCACATTTCATCATTTTCATAAGACGGTCTTTATTTTTACATTTCCAACACATTTAGCATAAAAAAGTACAATGAGGTAACTGTACCTCTTACTCCTTGCTCAGAAGGCACTCTGTTAGCGGTCCAGCTTCAGTTATGTGCTCAAATGTGAGCACTAAACCCTTACATGAAAGGTTAGAAAGAGTATTTAATCTTCTCCTCTTTCATTCCTGTGCATTTCCATGACTTTTGAACCACATGCATGGGAAATAAACTGAGATACTTAGCCACCAACTCCATACATGGAACTGGAAGAGGAGAAAATGTTGTATTAGATAAAAAGGGATGGTCAAGTTTACCTGTGGTAGAAGCCATGGGAAGTTTTGTCTTGGAGGTACAACTCCTTAGAGCTGCCTTACAATGTGATGCCTTTTGCACAAAGCATGTTGCTCCAAATTAGGTTTTGAAAACCACAGTTGGAAAAGCAAGTACATTCACCATATGAAAATTTTTCTTCCTCCCTCTCTGAAACTTTTTTTGTGTTATTCTGTGCTTCAGGATTCTTATGGATATTTAAGCTGTCAGATGAATATAGCATTACCAAAGAAATGGGATGCTCTGAAATGTAATTTACACATGAAAAAGCTCTTCTTCAAACATTGGGGTAGTTTCTCATGGAGTGCTTATTATACAATACATTTAATAAGAGAAAACATTTCCTGTTTGAGCAAGATTTGCACATTTGAGTTTTCGGTATGTTTGCTGTTGACACTATATCAGACTATGTCATACCAATATTCTACTGATTTACAAGTTATCGCATGTGAACCAGAATACACAGTTTCCCCAGGTGGCTGAGCATCTCTAATATCTTTCTACTGCCAAAACACAACATGCCTTCCCTGCTGCAATCCACACAGTCCTTACTCCTCCTCACCCTGGCTTTAGCGATCATCAGACCCCTCAATGTTCTGACTGGGCTAACTAACCCGGAAGAAAACAACTCACAGTTTTAGAAGGTTTTTTGTTGTTGTCGTCGTTTTTTAATCCTGTTCTCTTCCCTCCTGGAGTAGTTTTCTCTGAGCTTAGTGAAATGAAGCCCCAAAGCCAGCAGAGTGGAAGCATGGAGAAAATAAACCCTTTCAACGGCAACAGGCTCTTAGATTGACACAGTTCATTATGGAACCTCACCTTGAGTGACCATGTGGCCTATATCATTCACAGGTTATGCTTTTTGACGAGGTATTTTTTTCTTTGCTTTAACAGCAGTGACAACTTTTACTCTCTGAGAGGTGGTATTAGTTCAGAAACTGATGTATATCACATGTGCCTCCACATGTGCTTATATGATCCCCAGATTCTTCATAATAAGAGTTAGGCCCTTAGGACACTATCATATATTTACATATGCATTGGATGCAAACTAAGATTACCCCCTTTTTTTTAACAAGCAGAATTATTTGTCCTGTATGTGAGTTGGCATAGTTTTTCTTTTTTTCTTTGAGAGCAGTCTTTAACACATTAAAATGCATAGCCATAAATGGTAATAATAGTCATTGTAAATGATTGGAATAGTCATTATAAACAGTGTGTCTCCTGCAACTCATTACTTCTCATGATGTTTGCTGCATCTAAGTGTGATGTGAACATTGCATCATGACATAGAATTTCCATTATCAGAATTACGAAATACTGTATGCTTTCTGCAAAGAAAGTTCATAAGAGATTGTGTTTCAGAATTCATCCTTATGTTTACAGTTTGGAGAAGAGCATGTCCTCAACTGTGACTGTCAAAATTCACTGCTCACCTTTCCAACTGTCATTTCTCATTGGCTGCTGGCTGGTTAGTGCTTAAAGCTCAACTGTTATGTCCTGCATATGATATTAAACCACAACTGAGAGAATTCCAAAGGAAACTCATGCCCTGCAATTAGCACTTGTTTTCAGGGTCTGTAACTCACAATGTGTTTGCTTTCTTGTTTTGCAGTTCAGTCCTTCACCTTCACCCCTGCAGGTACTGTCCATTAGTCTGTCTGTTACGTCACCAATGCATCATTGCAAACATTAGCTATCTAAGTGTTTATAAACATGTGAGGTATGCAGAATGCAATGCAAGGAAAAACACTACTGCTACCTATCTGTGATAGTAATGTGGCATGGATTTTCCTAGTGATACCAAGGGAAGGTGCAATCTACCACCCTTAACTTCTCTGTCATTATAATTCTGCATACTTCTTACTCATCTAACTCTTCAAAACAATGCAGTTTTGAAAGTAATTTGCAGGACAAAATGCTTGAACTAACATAACATGAACAAGCATTAGTCACATATGGTCAAATATTGATCCAAGAAAATATTATGAATATTTCTGAAGATCTCCTAACTAGGAAATGAAACTTACCTCTGCTTAAGCTGTTAGTTGTGTATACATCTGCTTTTGAGGTATTCAGCTCTGCACTCAATCCAGTGATTAACCTATGCACACATTCCCTTTACAGTATTTTTTAAATTGAAGCATTTGCTTTTTTTCTGCCTATCCAATTCAAGCTGATTTCCTAGTTATCACTTCTTTAATAAACATAGCATACAGTAGACCATTATTGTAAGCGTAATTAAAGATATGTGAAGAATAAACAAGTGTGGCTGGAGCAGCAGGTTGCAAACAGCTTAGTCAACATATGGGTAGCCAAGAGAAATAGTGTATACAATTAGTAGTAATAGTTAATACAAATAATTAGCTTCAGTTCTCATACCTAAGCTTGAGAGTCAAAAACTCAAAAATAATTATACCTCAGTATTACACTGTAACAGGGTGATAAATTTCATCATTTTCCAAGGGAAATATGTAGCATTTTTTGTGTGTAGAACGGCCCCTCAATTGCACTTGCCAAAACTGTCTCTTCTTCTGTCTCCTCTGACATCCATATGGTAGAGGCCAGTCCTCCTATTGCTTAGTGGAACCAGTCCTCATGCTCAACTAGCTGCTTTCTAGCTCTCTTATTTTCAGCCACAGCTTGTGCATTTTAGCTTGGCAGAAAAGAACAGCTGACTGTTGAGGATGATGAGTGAAGGTGGCAGTGTCTGTCCTAGGGGCCTGTGACGTTGCTAAGGAGAGCTGTCCTCAGGGAGGAACTTTGGGGGCTTGTGAATTGCTCCTTCTGGGTTCTTGGCCTGTTTGTTCAAGTCAGAAATAGTTATGGCACAACACATCCCAGTCTAAAAGCTTTACTTGCTTTGCTTTGGAACACAGGACTGTGTTGGAGCCACAGTGAATGTGCATGATTCAGTGCAGTTGTTCCAGGCATGCTGGGCAACTAGGATATGTCAGAGGCACTGCCAAAAATTCTCAATTTGTACAAGAGCTTCAACATCTCATGGATCTTTTGGAACTATAGCAATACATTGTTCTATTCCCTGTTCAATAATCATTTCTGGAGGTGGCTGAGAATCTAAGTCATCCAGTAGTCAAGTCTACCAAATTAGGGTGTCTCAAAAAATCATGACTTGTAAAAAAAATTGTGAAAGAACATAGTCCATATTTTTATTTTTATACCCAAAGTTCTCTATGATACATCTTTAGTTCTCTAGTATTTGAATTTGCAGTTGGTGATCTCATTTAAATAAATACATCCATGCTTGTGGAGATTTGGTGACATTCACAACTGTATGTTTTTCCCTTCATAGTTATAATTCATAAACATTAAATTGGTTTCAGATCTAAATACTTAGACAGTGGTATGTAGCTTTCAGAATCTCATCAGAGACAGCTGTCAGTAAAATTGTATCAGGGATGAATTTTTCCTGATAGTCAGATATTTTAGAAAGTACACACTTTTTGTTCAAACATGTGCTTTAATTTCTTCCTTCAGAAAGACAGAACATGCAGATTTGACTGTATAATAAATTTGATCAAATGGATTTGCAGAACATTTATGTAATCGCTCTATTTCACAAACGGATCTGGCCAAACAAAAAGCTAAATAGCATTTTTTTCAGTTATTGGTGAGACAGATTGTTTTGGGGTTTTTTTTCAGTTCTATTTGCGTGCGTGTAGAAATTAAAACTCTAAAAATATGTGTTTAAAGGTATGGATTCAGCAGGTATTTTTGTAGTTGCTAAAAACATTCTCTCTGATCAATTTCAGATTATGGGTCATTCATTAAGTCTTTGCTGGGACTATTTGTTATTTATATTCTATGATTAGACACCTAAGCGGCATAATTTCTGCTTCGTGACTGAACTACTGTAACATTCTATGCAGAAGAAGAACAAACAGCAAATGTTGTGCTGTTGGTAAAGATTTGTGCCAGGGAAGAGTAATTCATTGAGTTAAAATTTATTAAGCTTTCTGTATTTGTGAACATTTTCATAAGCACTGATCGATTGTTCAGATGTTCACAAAGAAAATGTGACATTGAAAATCATAGCTAAATCTTTTTACTTATTCACAGTTGAACTGACTCCAGTAGGTACTAAGCCATTAGTCCATACATCACTATTCCTCCCCTTTTCCTTCCCCCATCATGACTCATCATTAGGCATTGAATCTGGGTAGTTATAGTACTGCAGAAAGTATGGTTTTCTACCATGTTAGTTAGATGAGTGTCTCGCTTACCTGGTAAGTAGTAGTGTCGTGTTCTGCAACTCTACAAGAAGTATACATTTTTGGGAACATGACAGTCTATCAGCAAAAACAAATATGGCACAGAGAGACTAAAGGCATATGTCATTCCTTTTTGAGTGATCAGTTCCGTGATATAGAGGATGGACTCTTTATGGTCGTTTTGCACCAGGAGGTGCTGGTTTGTTATGATCCCAGTAAAAAAGGCACTCAGACTCTGTAAAGTATCACTTAAAATGCCATGTATTAGAGTTAACACTATAAGAAGAAAGAGGATTAGTGTAGATAATCTTACATCCCTTCGGATGCTGGGAACCTCAAAATGTGCAGCATTGAAAATGTGCAGCGCAGCCTGCCCAGCAGATCCTGTCCCTGGAAAGGGTTACTCCATTTTTGAGTTCTTACATGATTTTCTTAATAGAAAACTATTCATCATTTCTACTGTCAAATGAAAAGGATGTTTTGGGGAGAAGTTGCTGCTGCACTTTCGGATAAAGACAAGGACCCGCAGGTGGTGTAATGCCAAGTGGGAGCTGCCTACAGGCTCCTTCGTTACAATTAGCCACTAAGTTTATCCTGTGGCCAAGGGATAGGTGCGGCACAGCATGGGCCCGAAGGCCAAACTAACGTGCAGCGTAGCACGGCACAGCACGGGCCTGCATCTGTTCAGGTTAACTGTTCTGTGGATCCATAACTCTTCCGTCTACAATGGTCTTCCGGCTAGGATTACTACAACGGTTAACCGTAACTCAGACTGTCCAGATACAAGTATGCTTTATGGGTTTCCGCATGGTACAAAAAAAGGGAGCTGGCATGACACAGATATCTGACCGCTTGTAGCATAACATAGGAATTGTTTCATTCCCATCCGTTACAATGACAGAACAGAATTTTTTTATTTAGTACTGGAAGTTGCAGTTCTCTTTTCACATTTCAGTATGTGAACCTCTATAACAAATGCACAGAATCCATTTGTAGAAATAAGAAAAATATCATTTATCTGCTTATCTTTCCTGTGCCTCAAGCTCATGGTTCTGCCGGTTACCACTCACTTGAATACTCAGGTGTTTTCAAGAGTGTCTAGGCCATCAGTCATCCAAGGAAAGTAAATATGTATTTTCATTTATGAATAGGTAAGCTTATTGAGTGACTAGTGCTCCTTGGGATTAAAGATTTCATGAAACTGAGTAAATAAAAACAAATTAAAAATAGATAGAGAAAGAATTATGGAATGCTACACATTTTATGCACAACTCCTCAAACTGTTAAATGAGGATAAATTATTTGACAGAATCCAAAGGCAGGCAGAAGTTTTGATGGAATTTTTATATGCTGATTATCTGTTCTGAGTTAATGCTTATTAAAAGAGGATTAATCTACATTCATATTTGAGGAACGTCTTATCAGAAAAAGGAATGAGACTTGGCTGGCAACATTAAAGTTTTCGTTTGTGGTAGGAAAATGTGGCCTACTAGAGATACATACAGAAAGCTTTCTAAAGCTTTCTTGCCTCAGAATGTCAACTTACTATACATTTGTATTTTTCCACTTCTAGCAGGCATGAAGATTAAGTTTAACCTTGTCAGATAATATTAGTAAATAGTATGGGTACCTCCTTATATATTTAAAGAAAAAAGTATGTAAAAAGCTCTTAGCGTGTGCTGCTTTTCATAGAAATATAAAAAATATAATTCCCTTAAATATTTATGCATTTAAAATGCACTTTGGCTTATATTCTGCATTTTTACAGTCCTTGAAGTGTACACTGGTGGGGATTCTTTCAAAATGTCTCTATGCAGAGGTTATTTTTTCATCTTTTGAAAACCAGTCTCATCCCTGCTGGTCTTCAGCCTTTCTAAGAACATATATCAGATGCAAAGAATGCTGAAAGAGCTTTTTTGTTTCCTCAGTGAAAAAAAGCAAGGGAGATGGGTGGGTCAGAGATAGGGACATCCTTTCCTTCCTCCTCTTACATTGCCCCTTGAAATTGCTCTGCATCTTTTTGCAGCAGAGACAGGCTGAATAAAGCCAGCTGTCTGTGTGTTTTATTTTTACAGTGACATCTACAAGTCTGCATTGCATTAAGTATGCTCCTATTCAGGCCGTTAGGCTTGTTTTGTAATTGCAGAAATCAAACTGCAGGCAAAAACGCTGACAAAACGTACGGCAGGAATGATAAACATAGTGCTTATGTTGGCAGCCTGACCATATCTTCTGTCGTTAGCTGTCTTTCTTTCACAATATTGATGCTAAAAGAAAGGCACCTTCTCTATCCACTCTCAGGTAGCCCATTTATAGAAGGCATCAGGAATATGATTTTTTTTCTGTGATGTCCCAATGACATCTTCACGCTTCAAGAGGGATTTTGGTTAGCTTAGTTGATACGCCGGAGCCTTTTTCAACAAGAACAATAACTACAATATTCCCTCATTTCTTTTCTTGTGAAGATTATAACTATCCTTGCATTAGTATACAGGATGGAGGAGAAGTGGAAGAACCTGTATTCTTTCCCAATCCCATAATTATTACATAAGCCAGGCACAGTCTTGCTCAGAAAAAACAATGTCACAGTAAAGCTAGTTTCTTTTTAATAGACTTTTTCAAATTCGATGCTAAGCTGAACCTTCTTTTCTAAAAAAACAGGATTTGTATTGGAAGAACATAAGATTATTTGTAGAAAAGCAGGAAGTGATTTACCACCACTATACACAGACAGCAGTAGAGAGGGTAGATGCTGTGATACCTGTCTCTTCACAACAAGATGATATGCCACAGCCAATCTGCAGCAGTTATGACTCTGTAGAAGAGGTTTTGAAGTCATGTCTTCTTAATATGTTTCTCACAGCATGTCCTGAAGTTTTCTCCATACCTCACTGCACAGAAAATAAAATGGTGTTGCTGCAGTCTCACACTAGCTCCCCCATTTTAGCTTTGCTTTATAAAGATACACTTGGGATATAAATGTTTTGGAGGCCATAAATATTGATTTTGTTTTCCATTTCACGTAGTTAAAATCTCACATACACGTACATGCTGTGCAAGTGCTGACAATATTACTTTAAAAATATTTCTAGTAGTCTGTAGTCTAAACAAAAGCATTAATCTCAGGAAGTTTTCAGAAAATATATTGCACAGGAATTCCCTTAAAATAGTAAAACTTTATTTATAATGGTTGATACTGAAAACATATCTGGTTTTGGTTTTACTTATTTCTGGAAGGATCAGCTGTTGCTTTGACAAATGCAGAAAGTTGGAGAAATGGAGTATAAAAAAAAATGAGAAGGGGAGGAGGAGAAAGGAAACAGCATCTATATTGAAGTGCTAATGTACTTCTGACCAGCATATTTTGAAACATAGCCAGTCAGTACCCGCCTCTTTGCATATTGGCACGTGATATCCACAGCACCTCAGATTATTCACTTTTAGGCAAAGAGTGATACAGTTGCTTGATAGCCTATTAAAAACAACATAAATAAAAGTCATTTCAGCTCTAGCTGCAATGTTTTTAACATGTCTTTTTCAAAGCAGACTTTTATTTAATAGTTCCCATACTTGCATTTGATTTTCTTTTTATTAATTGGTTTGATTACATCTTTTCAAAATTCAGCTGTAAACATTTTGATGTGAAAGATGACTACAGTGATTTTCTGATACTGACACTAGCCTGTTCGGTGGTGATGGGTAATTAATCAACCAATCCAAGCACTCTTCCAGCATGGCTTCCAAAGGGGTCAGTTTTGTCCCCTATTTTTTATGTGTAGACTATGAAATTACCCTGGAAACTGATAAAGTGATAAATACACTATGAAATATCAGAATTATTTTGCCAGTGGGTTTATGTCTTTGATAATTTTTTAAAGATCACAGCATTTCCATTGGTTGTAGTACTTTTGTCTGGTTAGAATGACCGTGTATTATGCAAAGCCTAATCTTGATTTAGTGTAGCTTGGAGTAATATTTGGAAAACCTTACAAATAGTCTGGTAGCTGTAATTTAATGAAGGTGATATCTGTCTCAGAAAGGTAAATAGAATTCCCGAATTGGAGCCTGTTTTAAATTAAACTGACCACAGGCTTTTCTGTTCTTCTCTGAAATTCTAACCCACATCTTGTCAGAGATCTTTAAGGATGCAGGCATCTAGGATACCGAAATAATCTACTCCTCTGCCTTATCTATGCCTGACAATAAATAATGGAATATTGCCACTGAGAAACAGAGTAGCTTTTTGGCCTTGATACAAAATACTTACCAATGATTCAAAAAGGAGCATCAAATGTTGTCAATTAGCATCTCACCAGTAATATGGGTTTACCTATATTGCCCTGAAATGTAATCCTGTTAATATAGATAAGGGATAGATTCTTTTTTGTCAAATACTCATGAATGGAGCCATGAAAAGATTTGTATGCCTCTGAACATATCCTTGGCATCCCCCATGGCAAGACACAAAACACTTTCTCCTTCTCTATGGCACTGATGTGGATGTATTTATGTGTGCGTGCTCTTTCTTCTACTGGATCTTTAATGAAAACGGCGTAGCTTTATGCTATTTTTTCACCCTTGATCTTCAGTAGATCTGCCACCTCTTTATATTTCTCCTGGGAGGCTGCGTATTTGTGGGGTGACATTATCCTACTGCATTATGACGTGATGTT
Source organism: Apteryx rowi (assembly GCF_003343035.1). NCBI lineage: Eukaryota > Metazoa > Chordata > Aves > Apterygiformes > Apterygidae > Apteryx > Apteryx rowi. Next base: position 1,654,556 of record NW_020450665.1, on the reverse strand, counting down.
GTTAACTCACTGCAGCTATGTCATTATGTACTGAAGCAGAAGCATGCCAAGAAAGAGATTTCACCACAGGGCACAGTTTTGCACCACAAAGTCATGTGAAGGGGCCTGTGGCAAATGCAGGGCTCTTTACCCATGCTGCCAGTTTGCCATGCAAGCTACAGAGCAAATTGATGTTAATCAATAATGTGCAGTGAAATCCCAAACAAATTGTAATGCTAAATGAGCTTGATCCTTTTCGGATAATTTCTGTACTTTATTATGTGATGATGCCAAGAGGCCTCCGATCTTGGACATGAAGCAATTTGAATTGTTATAATTATCACTAATGGATTTTTCCCTGTCTTATATGTGTGTGTGTGTGTGTGTACGTACGTTTGTTTTGTTTTTCCAACCAAAATACAGTCACTTTCCAAAGAGGAGATGGAGGACTAATGAGCAATGGAAGGTATGTTTCATTGTAAAAAGGTCTGTTTCCACCATATTTATTTCTAAAATTAGGAATCTTGAAAATTCTATAGGTGATGCACTTTGGTAATAAATGATCTTTTATAAGACTGACAATTCTAGAAGGAGTTAAATAGCTTACCACAAGGTTTAATGAGCTATCTGTTGTGCACTTTAGAGGAATCAAGTCCAGATGTTTCATATCTCCCAGATGCCCTGGAAGAAATTAGTAGTAAATATCACAAGGAATGTGTTCATTTGTTACCAGGATGTTTATTGCATTAATTAGACATTAGCAAATGAAGTTGCTGTTGTTTAAGACTCCTTATTGGCTCCCACTAAATTGCTGTGAGTGAACAATTACACATAATCGATCACAAAATAAATGATTCATGGATGATGAATAGGTTGGAGATTGATAGGACTGGATTCCACAACTTTGGCTACTCAATTGAAATTGATAAAAGCTGATAACAGACCCATATATCCTCATCTATTTTCCCTTTGCCAATATGGAGATTGTAATTAGGCTCTGGTAATAACTTCCAATCTCCCATTTAATCAATATTTTAGCAAAAAGAGATTAGGCCTAATGAGAGCTAGTGGATGTGGCAAGAAAGCTGCTGGATCTTCTTATTGCTGTTTCCATAGAAACCTATGTTTCTCTTAGGCGTTGTATCAGGCCCACCTGGGGTCTGTCAGAAATAAAGTACAGTGATTATAGATGTTGCTCCAACTTCGTGAGTGCATGAATAATCCAGAGAAGCTTCAGAACTGTAGGTTTTTTTKGGGGGGGGAAGGGTTTTTTTTGTTTTTGTTTTTTTTTAACATGAAATGATTTGTTTTCCTTGTTCAATACAAATATAAACAATCTACATGCCTTACCAAATTTCAGGCTGTTTATCCTGGGGTGAGAGCCACACAGTGCCTTATGGCCCAAGTTTACTTTCTCTTTCAGCATACTTGCTGTATAATACTGCTCTCAAAGCCTGACATTACAAGAATATGAAAGCATGTGGTAGTCACAGATAAAGATAGTCGTGGACTTTCCATTAATCCTACTCAAACCTGTTTGCCTCTAAACCATACGAGAGTGCTCAGAGGAAGAGTTACCAGCCTGTGGATGACAGAGGTGCATTTGGGATGCAAGGGAAGGAAGAAATAGTAGCCCAAAGTCCTGGAAATGGCTGATACAGAGCAATCAGTTTGAGTGATTGTTCCCTTGAGGTTGCAATTTATCATTCAGCTCTGGTTGAGGATCCCACGATGGTACTGCCTACACCCTGTTTCGCACAAGACAGCGCAGTTCATTTGGATTCCGGCAGAATCACGACTGATGCCTAGTCCCAGTTCTACTGACAAAGATGATTTGTATATATCCTTAATTAACTGTTCAAGGTCTTTAAATCATCAAAGCCTACACAATTTTAATTTGAAATAAATTGAAGTCTCCTAAACTGTTTGTTACACACGGTGGTGGGAGAAAAGCGATATGGTCTATTCAGTCACAGTTGTGTCCACATTGTGTCATATTTTTTATAAATAAATAAATATAGATAGATATTTACACATATATATTTGTATGTATATCTTTTTTTTTTATTTATTCTGCTTCAGTCGACCAGGTCTGTTGAATGCAAGTGACCCCAGTTATCCTTGGCTTGCAGACTCTTGGCCTGCCACAAGTCTGCCAGTAAACAACAGCACTAGCGGACCCAACGACCTTGGAAATTTTGGTCGTGGAGGTGGGTTTTCTTTTATAGGACACCATATAGTGTATAATAGGCTTCTGTTACTTAGCATCTATGATAAGAACTGTATAATATTTTTATTTTGTTATTGTGTAAAGCCCAGTCCTTCCTACGCACTGAGTTTGACTCAAGATTTTCTTTAAATTGGCTTTAAAATGCCCCTTTTGCTGTATTTGTTGTTCAGATTGCTCCCTTTCTGTGTGGAGATGAACAATCTGCTTTATGGAGTAACATACCCGGGAATGGAGGACGTTCATAATGGTGGGCAAGAGCCTGAGGGACACAGGAAGAATGTTCTTCCAGCAGTTGCGCAGAAGAACATTGTTGCTCTCACCTTACCCAGGCCCATCCTGTTGAAGAACTGGCCTCAGTCTCAACTATAATGCATAAAGAAGGCCTCAAAGGTCTTCATAAACTTTCCTTCTTGGAGGAAAGAACAGACAAAAGGGAACTATTTMGATATTTTAGGGTTTTTTTTCGCATTTGAATTGAGAGAGGTGCTTTGGTAAGGGGAGATAATGATTTATAACTATGGTGATGAATCTTTAAAGAGGTTACTTTCTTTCAAACGTTCTACTCAAATGGGAGTTTAAAAATGAATAACTGGAGTTTTAAAAAGTCAAAGTAGTCTTCAAACCTATCAGTTACTCTCTCGGTTTCTGTGACATTATAATACAACTAGTTCCCCAGAGTGTTGTTCAGAGGAAGACTTCTTAAAATAAGTAAGTATATAAATATGTTTAAGACATAAGTCAGGAAAAAAAATCAGGACAACTTTATATATCAAAAATACATTAAAATGCAAAAAATCTGTAAAACCATCAAACTAATAAATGTAAAAAGATTTTAATTTTGAACTGTATCAAAACCCTCCTCTTTGGTTATACATTCCCATGCAAAACTTCTTCCCTGTGACTTTAAATTGCATTAAAACACTTCAGATTTATTTTCCATATAAAAATGTTTTAAAGATCTTGTCTTACAAAAATGTTATTATAAAGTAAACAAATCTTTTGATAATATTTAGAAGCCAGTTGAATGTCTGCCAGCTTCTTTGCTGTAAATATCTTGAAAATATGACTCTTCAGTACTTTTCCATCTTTTCATGAGCTCACTCACATAATACAGAAAAATTAACATTTTCTTTTAGCATTTGGCTCTATAAGACTCCCATATAAGACTTACAGTTTGAACTGGAAGCATGTTTTAAAGCTTTTGGCTTCTGTGTGGGTGAGGCATAGGTCCAAATTCATCCAAGAGATGCAACATCTATATTTGGAATTTCAGCAGCTAAATTCCACGCATAATCTTTACAGTCAAGTTTACACTTGTTTTCTCGCTGTTTTGGGAGCACTTATCACTATCTCTTTCAACAGTTGAGTTTTAGATACTTCTGCTATCTCTCTCTAATACGAATGAACTGTCTAGATTGAACTTGAGACTCTTATTGGTAAAAAGATCTGCAGTGATGTAAAAGGTCTATAAGAATTTTGGAAACAGTAAGGTGACAATCGCTCTGGAGCAGAAACTGAGGAAGGCAGTTTTCACACTGCCTTTCAAAAGCAACTTCCACATTATGTCCTGGATAGACATTTGAGAGCAAGTCTATGGGTGGGAAGCACAGGTTAAGTTTGCAATCATATAACACCACAAAGTAGTACTGTGACTCCCAGGCAGCAAGGAAGAGTCACTCAGAAAGTCCCTTCAGAACTATTTGAATTATCCCAGGAGTTACAAAACAAGTTAGGTTTTGGAGAGATTTGGGGGAAACGGAAAAGGGGTATTCATCTTTGATCTAAAATGTACAGAGTTTTTTTGCTATGGCGGGAAAATCGCACTTGATTTTTACTAGGCGATTATGGCATTTTATAAAAGGGCACTTTAATAGCTCTTTGAATGCTTAGTGTATACATCTCATTGAGGTCTAAAAACTAATCTATGATTCTGCTGAAAATTCCCAGTATGTCTAGAGAATTTCAATTTGTTAGCAAGGTGGACTGAGAATTCTTGGCTGGCGGGAAGCTATGCAACTTTCCTTTCAAGTGTGTGCAAATGTCTAGTCCTTTGTTAAAAAACGACTGTATAGAGGTGACACCACTTAACTGAACTGTACTCTAAAGGGTAGGTGTATGCCTGATTACTTTAGAGAGATGAATATTTTACAAATCTTACTTATGTCAGTCTGCAGATCCTGCATAGATTGATCTGGACTTACTTTATTTTGTACATCGACAACAGAATTTATTTACTAAATTTCAATCCATTATGCTTTGGTGAAACCACATGTGGAAAAGCAGAATCTTATGTTGTGGATGAAATGCAGGAAAGATATGACTGCGCTTGACTCTCACATCTCATGCTGCATTTGCACATAAATGCTTTTATGATTGTGTACTGACCCTAGAAAGCACATTATATATGTGCAGGTTGGTAGTAATAACCTGATTTTGAAAGATGACCTGTGGTTTGCATTAAATGTAACTTTTTGTTGCACTTAAATTTGTCAGCAGATAGAGGCGTTTTAAATACTTGATTGTTCCCATCTCCCTGGATGTCTAAGCCCTGTTGTTGTTGCCTGCAAAAAATAGATGGTACTGATAGACCCGAATTTAATCTCTGTTTCTTCAGTCTCTTTACAGAGCCTTTGTTCTTGCCTTATTTATGGTTAATATTATGTTGCTGCCTTGAGACTACAAGTGGTATTAGGGTCCATATTAAAATGTTCACTGTCGGACAGATGCATGCAAATAGTCCCATAGTCTAAATGGTCAACCCCAACAGCAAAAACAATAGGAGAAAACCATGGTACCATATCCCATTGCCAGAAAATTCTTGAGACAGTAAGAGAACAACAGTATTCCTTGAGGTCACGCAGAACCCATGTCCGAATCTGGAACTGAGCCTAAGTCCTTCCCCAAGCACACAAATCATCTTTTTTCTTTGGGCCTACGGTCTGTAAAAGCATCTGTGATGGGATCTAAACATTCTGACTACAAGGTCAGAATTATGATTATTTGAATTATTATCATTATCAGAATTATGATCTGAGAGTCCATGTCTGCCATCATGCTATATGAAGCAAATTGCATATAAACGATGCATTTTTCTAATGATCAGATTCCAGAATGAATTCAGCTTTTCAGAGCCTAAATAAATTGTAAAAGTAGCAGCATTTGAAATATTAACCTTTGAGAGAGCAGGAGAAGGGTTATCAGCGGAGCCGTGGCTCTCCTTGGGACATTCTGCCAGTCATCATTAGATTCGTCACACCTCAGTAGTCTCAGCTTCTAAATCTAGTATTCCACCAGCAAATGTTACTAGCATGTTTAGTAAGGAGAGAGAATGCCAACTGATGGGATTAAAGTTATAAACTGCAGTGTGTGATAGGATTCAAAAGATGTAGAAATGTCAACAGATATCTAGTTAAATATGCTGTACTGTTTTTCAGGTAAGTGTACTGAGTATTTGAAGAAGTTGTTCTCCATTATGAACACTGCTTTGCTGTTTTAAGAGACGGATCACTTAAATCCTTCAGAATAAGAGATTTTTTTTCACTTTTCAGGAACAACTTATTTTTTCAGGCTTTTCTTTTATTGGCAAGGAGAAATGTACTAGTTAGTGTCTAAAAGGAAATTAGATAAACTGATGCATCAAACTTCAACGAAGTGAAGGTGGTGCCTTTAAAAAATTACTTTGAGAGCTTCAGCATCCATTTAATAGTTTTGCTAGGTATTTGCTGGGAAAGTTTCCTCTGTGATTTGTAGATTCTCTCCTTTCATCATTTCCCTGAAGCCCAGACAGGTTCTGACTTATAGTGAACAATTGAAAACATTCTTCAGTAGAGAAGTATTCGAAACTTCGCTTTCACAGTTGAAGGTATGGAAAGAAAAGATGGTTTTAGGCAGTGAGACGTGAAGGACAAGTGGTAGGCCTGTCACAGATGCTGATAGCTTGGCAATGGTTGTACATCATCTTCCCTTCGTTGGCTCATGGACCTGTCTCAGCTGAAATGCAAACGTGCACAATGACACATTTATTTTTCATCTTAAACCTTGATATTTTCAGGCTTCCTGTGCATCAGTGATTTGTTTCATTCCCCTATGTTCACCACAGATGTGCTGCCGCCAATGCCAGGGCAAGGAGATAAAACAGCTACTATGCTTTCAGATGGAGCCATTTACAGCAGCATTGACTTCACCACCAAAACTAGTTACAACAGTTCCAGCCAAATAACGCAAGCTACACCATATGCCACAACCCAGATACTGCATTCCAACAGCATCCATGAGTTGGCAGTCGACTTACCTGATCCTCAGTGGAAAAGCTCAATTCAGCAAAAAAATGACCTGATGGGATTTGGTTACTCGCTCCCAGACCAAGGCAAAGGCAACAACGGTAATTCCAGTTCTTATTTGCCAGAGCCCTCGGCTTTATACTGTATCATCTATGCATGAATTAGAAAATTATTTTTAGTACGTGAGGCACCGCTCATTTTTACCGTAACTAATACTTACATACCTTGCATGCGTGCTGAACTTCACTCTGTCTCAAAATGTATTGCTCTGTGCTTTTGGTCCTCTCTGTCCTGCGATAACCACCAACCCATCTGCCTTCCATTAGGCTAGGACAGGCATACATGAAAGACAAAAAAAAAAGGTGATTGAAAAAAATCGCAGCCTTGCCACATCTGCCGTTGTCTTGCTAACTGCATGTGTTGCATGTGCTTGTGCTGTGGACTAATCACATGATGCCGCTGTGACCTGTGCCCTTTAACCCTTAGCCTTGCTTTACATCCCTGACTACCGCGTGGCTGAGGGCTTGGCTAATAGATTGCCACACAACCAGTCTCAGGATTTCAGCACCACCAGCTCCCACAACAGCTCCGAAAGGAGTGGCAGCCTCTCAGGTTGGTTCTACCGCCGGGGCGAGGGGCGGCAGAGGGGGGTCCGCTAGGCAGCTTGCCGGGTCAGCAGCACAACCCCAGGCGCAGTCCCCAGCTGAGCAGGAGGGCGTTCGCCCCTGGGAATGTCAATAAGCCGCGTCACCTTGGCTGCCGCTGCAAAAAAAAAAAAAAAAAAAAAAAAAAGACCCCAAACACAAAAAAGCCTTTGCAAAACCTATTAGAAAATCCTCCCAACCAGTGCACCCAGTGCTTTGCAGCAATTGCAAACCTTGCTTTGTAACAGTCTTGCCCCAATAGCTTACTGCAAATATATTTCCACATCAATCTGCACTTTATAGGCCTTCCCGCACTAGACTTCTTGAGGAGATGAATATTTTTGTTGAGTCACTACCAGAGTCCCCACTCACATGAGCCATTTCTAAATGTGTTTTTCAATCAAGCAGCTCACTCAGAAATAAATGTAGGCCCTGTAAGATGACTGGAGTTGCAAAAATTGTGCTAAGTCTGCATACAAACAGAATGTAAATTTTATGTGTGTGCTGCATGTTATATTTGAAACATGACACATTTTCATTGGATGAAAATGACTGTAATACTTGTGATCATGTATTATATTTAAATATACCTCTTTTATTGATTTCTTTAGTTTTGCTCACTTGTTGCTTATGTTACTTTACGTATAATTATGTCCTTTTTTAAAGAAGAGAACTAAAAAGCCTGCAATTAAAATGGAAGTCTGCTATTATGCTTAACCAAAATAGAAGAGAGCTGAAGGGACTTCAGTTTCAAATTTGTACTATATCCATAGCCATCTGAAGTTCAATTATAAGTTAGAACAGTCGTAACAGTACAGATCAACCCCAGAAATGGCTTCTGTATGTCAGTTTTAATGACTTTTCAAAATGAATGTTGAGATTAGAAGCCTATAAACATTGGCCCATAATTCAAATAGCCAAATGTATTTGCAAATCTTGAATGGAAATGTCTTTTTATGGAAATACTAGCTGCTTTGAGTGCGATAGAAAAATAGGCTTATAGCATTGTCAGAGAGGAATCTGAGAGTTAAGTTCATGTGTTACTTTAGGAAAGGTGCTTGCTCCTTGTATGTGAGATGTATTGACAAGTAGCTTAGAAAATCAACTTGCTCCCCTGACTGCATGAAAATGCAGAAATTGATATGCTGAGGAACATATGTGCCAGTTATCGAAGGGCAGTATCACACTTTAAATGTGTTGACAGTTACAGCTGGCTAAGAACTTTATGAGAAAATACAATGAAAATTTTTCTTTGGAAAATGCCAGTTCATCAAAAGTTAGACTTTGAAAAAATATTTCAAGTGAAACATGTTTTGTGCAGTGTTTCTCAGTTTGAAGTAGAATTTCTGATGAGATCTGGAAATTTCAGGTTAGCCAAGCTTTCCTCGGCCAGGGCATTCCCTGTAGTCACCAGAATAGAGCTCACACCTGAATGTCCCAGGTCGCTGATGAGTGTCAGACTATTGGACTGCAGATTTGGTATTTTGCTCTCCCTTGTCCACTAGTTAGGTATATAATGCAGACCAGCTGCAACATGCAAAATTGAGGAAGATCTTCAGATAGTCCAATAATTAGAGTGTCACTGGAGCCAGAGACCAGCTTCGATTACCTAGTCCTCATCAGCAGGAGCAGGGACTTTTTTCTCACTTCCTTGGTTACTATTTTAACTATTTATTATTCTAAGTCTCTCTCTCTTTCAAACAAATACTATGAGAAATCTTATCCTGCTTTGGAGTGGAAAATAGCTAAAATCTCAACTGCTTTATGAAGTAGGGATATTTTTTGGCTGTACTTTTCACAGCGCCCAGCTTATGTCAGTGCTGTAATCATCAGCCCAACTGGCAAATTCTTTTTCCAGGGTCTGATTCATCCAGAGATTTAAGCAATATAATTGAGCTTCAGTGTGAGGAGACATTGAAATATCTAGTCATTGGTATGGAGAAATAAGGCTTCTATGCAAGTTTTCAAGTGCAGATCAGGCACTATGTAAAAGTTGTCTGTTCCAGTAGTCTGACATTGGAGTAATTCCACCCACAGGGTAAGGAGAAAGGAAATCTCTTGCCCAACTGTACAGTGTAGGTTGCTTTCCCTACTAGTAATGTCCTTGGACTGCCTTTCTTTTACTTCTTCATCTGAACAGCTTCTCAGCTCTTTGCTTCATTCTTTCTAACAACTCCATTATCTTTGCCCTTTCTCTCCAAAACCCCACAATTTACACCATACTTGTGCCCCACACATCCAACTTCCATTTTACCGGTCTCCTAAGCATACCAAGATGCTACACTTTCAAAATCTCCCTCTCCACCCAAAGTAACCGCTAAGAAGAAAGTCTCCTCTGCATTTCTTTTCTTTGAGTACTCCTAGTTTAATCCCCCTCCTGCACAAAAGCATGTGTGTGCGTGCGCGCGCGCGCGCACACACACACACACGCACTTCCTCCCGAAGCAGGCCCTTCTGCTGCTCTTCTTGGTTCCTGTCCCTGCAGACTTTTCCAAATTTTCCCCATATCCTACTAACTAAAGTTCATATACTTTCTTTGTACATTTCCATGATCTTATTTCTAACTCTGCTTTTGCCTGTACCTGTACTTTGAAAGCTTTGTTTTCCCTCAAGATGCTTCATGCATTTGTTCCTCCATTGCCACTACCAGCAGTTTCCTTTTTGTTGATCAAAATGTTCTTTCCCTTTTCAAGAACGCTTCTCCCTCTCTGCCAGGCTGCAAAAGAACAGAAGAGCCTGTCTTGCAGCCTAATAGATGGAATATCAGCTCGGTTCGCACATAGTGAATGACAGGATCTTTTCTGGACTTACTGTAAATATCCCAGGTCAAGGAAAGAAGAGCCCTGGTCTGGAGCTGGGTTGTGGAGAGAAAGAGGTCCTCCTTGCAACCTGCTGCCAGCTAGGCTGATTAGAAATCTTGCCAGACAACAAGCCTGACTCTAGCAGCCAGAACAAGAGGTGGAAAGAAAAGGCTTGACTGGTTCTAAATCACACAGCCATGTTGTTTCCTCCCTCTCTGTTCTTTCTTTTTGGGTCCAGCTGACAGCTGGAGATAAGAGAAGAAAGCCCTTGTCTCCCAGACCACAAGTCCCATGACACGAGCTTGTCTCTGTCCCTAGAACTGCACCTCCTCCTGGATATCTCTGTGCCTAAAGCTGGAGCCATGGCAAACAGGCTGGTGTACGCCAGTGCATGCGGTTCCCCCATTCCTTGCAAGTCAGTTGTGGCTTTTTTGATTCATTGCTGTTGAGAACTTTTTACATGGTTTTTTGGCTGACACTTATAAATCAGCATGAGATGACAGTGGGTAAGCTGGATTAGACTGTGCTTTCTGCAACAGGCAAGGAAAGAGTGACTACTCGCTGCGTACCCCACTGAAAAAGCACGACAGACAAATCTTCAGCCCAACAACCCAGTGAATCTGAAAGCCACAACAAAGTGGCAAAAAATAGATGGGTCTGAAAGCAGTCAGGGGTCTTGAAATATTTTTTGTCGCATTCTTCTTCCTAATGAATTGCTGACTAGAAGAAAAAGGGTGAGCATAAAAAAAAAAAAAGAGAGAAACAAGTGGGAAGAGAGCTTTTTCTGTAAGATCGCTTTCCCACAAATGAAATTGTCTCAAATGGAGAAGTGGATACAAGGACAATAAGAAAGGAGAAGAGGGCTACAGCAAGATGCATTGCTCACCTCATTTCCACTAGCATCTTCCGTTAGAGTTGTACATCGGATTTAGAACTCTGTCCATTTTGGCACAAGGTATTTGAATCCTGTCCTAAAACATTGCAAACAGCTTGCTGATATTTTGAAAAATGGGACTTACTAAACTCCTTTGAGAAAAAAAGCCATTTCTTTTTGTTTGACAACTTACACTTGTCATTCTGACTGAAAGAAATTAAGTGTCATGACAATTTTTTTAGATTGTGTCCTTAACCTCTGTGTTTTCCACAGAAAGAGATTATGCAAAACAGAGTTATAAGCGCACTGGATTCTGACATTTGAAAGAATTTGCCATGGTCTCTTATATTTTTATCTAACAATAGATGCAAGAAGTCCTAAAGCAGACATGAATAAATCAATAAAAACATACATTTTTGATACAGCGAAATACATCTTTCTTTGGTTATGCACTATTGTGGTGTGACTTTATCAAGTTCATATTTTAAAAAGAAGTGTTTTTCAGCTATTATGTAGAATATTTTTCCATTCCAGTCTGTTATTATTTATAACCTTGTAACAACATTAACACGTTGATTCTGCTAAGCTATAAATATATCTTCTTTTTTTGGGCATGCCATCTGGCATCAGAATTCTTTCAAAGAAATGTAAATAGCCAGCTTTCTTTTCACATTATACCTCTAACTTTTTCTTTTGTGATTCACAGGTGGCAAAGGAGGGAAAAAGAAGAAAAACAAAAATACTGCCAAGCCCCAGAAAAATAATGGTTCAAACTGGGCCAATGTTCCCCTCCCACCCCCTCCCGTGCAGCCGCTTCCAGGCACAGAGCTGGAACACTATGGGGTGGATCAGCAAGAAGCAGGGTAATTTTTTTCTTTTTCTGTAGAAGAAAAATCTGTGGTTTGCAGAGATGAGGCCTTTTCTGCCAAATAAAAATATTATTCTATTTTATTTTTTAAAAAAGAGAGAGGGGCTTTTATCCTATAACCTTGTTTAAGGCTATAGAAGAGGAATGTTTGAATAGCTTCTGTTGATGATGACAAGATGGAAATAAACGACCTTGTTTCATCATCATGTAGGGCTTCTATGCTTACTCATGCTGAGAAGTATCTCGCTTCACAGGTAGCCTAACTGAATTCCGTTGGACTGTTTGCAGATGATGGGACTCAGAGTGAGTAAGGATGACATAATCTGGCTCTTTGTATTTTTTTACTGGTTTGATGTTTAGAAATATGAGAGCCAGCAGAACAAAAAAAAACCTCACTAAATTGGATTAATTTTAGAAGATCAACCAGTGGATTATAATCTTCTCATCAGCTTTTAGAAGAAATTTCACTGTTAAGAAAGGCATGCTATTTGTAGGCATTTCTTGAGTTTAAACAACTCTTGAATTTCTGGAACCTTACACTTATTTTTGCATAGCTTAAACTTGTTCTCAAGGACATAAAATCAAATAAAAAGCACTAAAGAGGAAAGAGATATTTCCTGCACAGAGAGCAATTATGGAATGTTTTTTATAATGTGAAATTATATGAATTACTATTTTATCAAACTCTGGAGAAAAATCCAAATAAATAGGAAAATAGTTTATTGTGATCATGTCTATTGGAGCCTTTGAGAATCATTGGAGTTCTGCCTGGGACAAATAGTTACCTGTTTAAATTCATGGATTAATCAATATTTCCTAAGGATGAAAGACATGCTTTAAAAATCACTGTAATAGCTTGTTGAATAAAAATATTTCAAATCCTATCTCTTTTATAAGGATAAACTGGTCATTACTACTTTTATGATGAAAATTAGAAGAAATAAATGTTAATATTTGGATTTATACCAAGTCCTTCAACTCAAATTGAATAATAACTAATCGTGTAAGTCAGTGGAGTCCCTTTTAAAATGAAATTCCATTGAGGCTCTGTATAAGTTAGAATTCCAAAGTAAACGTGAGGGACAGTGTATAACCTTACTGATTATAAGTGTTGCTTAAACCTTAAGGCAAAAAGAGCATAAAATGATTATGTTCTTTATTCTGCTAAAAAAAGCTGAAACAAATTTGAGATAGTGTAGCTGTTTGATATTTCTCAGTATTAATTTACATCCTTAAAAATTCGCATGCAACTATTTCACAAAAATTAATTATGCTATAGTAAGCAAACAACTTGCATTTTCTATAAGAACAATGCAATAGTATAAAAGACAGCTAAACTGATGTACCTTCTCGTGAAAGCCCGTGACACAGGGCTTGACTGCTCAGTTACATAAAGTAGCTGTTATCTAGCTGTTATCTAGCTTGGTGGCTAATTATATTAGTCACCAAGACAATGCTGGTTGTTTAAGGATAAATAGCCTTCCAGGTTCTCCAAAATTCAGATATAGTTTTTCCTCTGTTTATCTTTTAAATTACTCTTTTCTTCTTCTTTTTTTTTTTTTAATATTTCATTAGTAGCAGTTGTAACCAGACCTTCTAATGTGCATCTTACCAAGCAAAGGCAAAAAAGAAATTGAAAATTAGGCTTACAGTGTCAGTTCTGAGCTACAGTAATTTGCAACCAATTCTGCTGAACCCAGTGAAGCTGCAATGACTGTATTTTCTGAGGATCTACCCAGTCTTAAGGGTCTTTCTGTATTCAGGGACTGATCTTGTTTCTGTGTTTTTCAGCATGCTAAAATGGAAAGAATCATAGCCTGCATTCTCTATGTTGCCTTTAATATTGACATGTTGGGTAGAACACCTGGCAGTTTTTTTGATTTTTTAAACTGTTTTGTTTTTCTTGATTTGCTCTGATGTATACTATGTATTAAAAGTACAATATGTGTTTTAATTTTAGAATTCATTGTATTCAAACATAGTTATACTGTGAATAATAATTGAAAATGATCTTCCAATCAGAAAAACTTTAATAAAGTTCTTACAGTGTGCTATGAAAGATGAACATTTAGAACAATAAAACAAGGAAGGTGACATCCAAAAAACCACTTATCTTTCTGTGCTCCTTCCCCCGTAACTCTTGAATTCAAGTGCAAGTTTCATTGGTATGGGCATCCCAAATAAATTAAACAGCTTTGACACCTTATTTTGCTTACTAGAAATTAATGCCAGAGGCCTGTTGGCTAATAAATGTGTAAAATAATCCTTAATAGCAACAATTAAAAAAAGTCACCTAACTTTATCATAGACTTACTCAGATAAGGAAGAAAACACACTCTCTTGGATGTCTCTACCACCTTCTCTCCAGAAGAACCAAGGTCTGCATTCACTTCTATTCTTCCCTGAACTGCAGCACRCATAATGAAAGATGATCATTTTAATCCAAGTTATGGCCATTTTATGTAACATGGTAGATTTTTTGATATCTTGAATTACTATGTAACCTACCCGGAAAGTCTGTTTATACTATTGTTTCCTAGGCAAGTTCTTTCCTGTGGAACTTTGCCCTTCTTCCACAAACTCTGTGTTTGTTCCTTGCTGTCTTCCTCAATTTTTCGCTTTTATATATGGCAGAGACTTTGCAGTTTCTCTTTCTCTGTAGCAGCATATTCCAGTCAAGTATATTCTCTTTTCCTCCCTTTTCAGAGATGATGTTTTTGCTTGGTTTTATCTAATAAATGTGACAGTAACTAAATGCTGATTACTTATTTATTATCATCTATTTATACTTTTTCACCAGTAATATGCATGACCTGGGGCCAATCCCAGTAACAACATAAAGTTATCATTGGTTATTTTTATTTATTCCTATTGATTAAAACTTAAAAATGGAACATTAATTGCTGGATATCAGCATATTTGATAGTTGTTTTCTGTCCTAAGAAAAAGAATGTAGTATCTTTGATATCAAAAAATCCTTTCTAGCAAGACCTGAAGAGGGAAACTTTATTTGTTGCAACGATGTGTGTATTGAAACAAAAATGTATTGACTGTTCAACTTATCTGTCACCTTTATTTTTTATTTTGAAGAAGCAAGCCTATCAATACAATAAGCAAGCCTATCAGTACAATAAACCAAGCTTGTTAGTAGCAAAAAATTAATATAGAATAAAATTGACAAGAGGAAACTAAAACTATTAGAAACATAAAGATCTGTGTTTGTTAAACAGAACTTATTTAGGGAATTAAAATTAATTATCATGAAATTACTATAAGAGGTACCTAGTGAAGTCAGGGTCAAGATGAAGTCAAGATTTTGATGAGAAGTACTTGAAAGATGTTACATGTGTTTTTGGCAAGTTGTGTTTACTCAGGAAACCAAAAAGGACATGTGTATGACCGATATTCACTATGCTCTGATTCTAGAAGTTCCAGTAACTGAATAATTTACATGAGAGGATGTTCATATGTAGTCTGTTGGGTTTGCTTTCTTTTTCTTGCAGAATTTTTTTAGTAAAATGCATGTTAGAACTGGTGCCTTTTCAAACATTTTACATTATAAAGACAAAGGTCCTCATACCTGAAATCTTGAATCTCAATGTCTTGAACTTCGTGCTTAGCCTCCTTTCTATTTCAAACAAAATCTAGGTAAAGATATGGTACTTATGCAGAATCTTTTTCTTAAGGAATAAACTAGCAAGCTGATCCTTTGGGGTTTTGGAGCAAGTAGGGTCAAAAGCCAAGCACATCCAAAGATCATTTATGCATTACCGAAAAGTCACTGAGGAGTACCTTTCTGTCTTGTGTCTTTTAAAGAAGAAGCTATTATACTAAAGCATAGGATTGAGAGAGAGTGAAAGTAAGCAACAGAGCTGTTGCACTGTAAATTTTTATCAGCATGAGTTAGGATGGTCCCTTCACCCTTTAGGTGGCAACGTCATGAGTGAATGTTGCAAGGAAAGACAAATTAATGCTAAGTAATACCCTAACCATCTCTTAAGGAATTACATACGTGTCACACAATATTTTCGTAAAGCCTCGTGTTATAAGAATAGTAATGATAAAAAATCAATTACCCCAAAACTCCTAAATGCCAGTGGTAAGA
Organism: Apteryx rowi; assembly: GCF_003343035.1. NCBI lineage: Eukaryota > Metazoa > Chordata > Aves > Apterygiformes > Apterygidae > Apteryx > Apteryx rowi. The sequence goes on along the minus strand of NW_020450665.1, from coordinate 1,638,775 downwards.
TACAACATTTATTTGCCCCTCTGTACACATACATATGTGTATCTAGATATAAAGTAAAAGCAGCTTTAATTACAAGATATTATTCCAAAGACTTCCTGCTAATTGAGAGAGATTGTTCTAGCTATTCTGAATCTGAACTTTTGAATACAGAGTACAAAATTTCAAATAAGCAAAAAGAAGTGTCATTAATTTTAGAAATTTTTTGGATTTGCTCAAAGTAGATGTTCCATTCATAATACAGTTTTAAAAGCTTCTCTGTTTTCCTAGCCTTTTTGTAACCCAACTTCACTTGAGAAAATTGGCAGTGATCCATCTTTCTCTGGTAAATTGGTAATGGTAATTGCTTCCAGGTAAGGAGCCTTAAAAGGAGTATTCTTTAAACTGGTTTGAGAAATTAACTGTATAACTTGGTGCATTACCTGCCTGTATTGCAAACAAAAGGTATACCTCGTTACCAGAGATGTCTACAGTTTTTGAAGGTGGGTAGAAGATAAAGTGACTTATGATGCTTGGGGAATGTTCTTTAAAGTATGAGGTGATGCTGATGGTAAAGTAGCTGTGATAGCCTTTGATTGTCTGGATGTTTTTGAAAGGCACTACCCATCCCTGAAATGTTTTGGAATATGCTGGGAGTTAAGAAGAAATGTGTGCAGACGCTCACTGCGGATTGCTAGGGATGTTTTGAAGGTTAGAAGAGTGGAAAGTGTTGAGATTTGGCTGGTGTGATTGTCGGCAGAGCTGTGCACAACTGGAGTGATGTTCAGATTAGAGAATTATTCGGTGACACAATGCTCAGGATATGACCATAGTCAGTAGGGGCCACAGGTCCTGGATGATGCTGGTGTCATGAAGGGACAGGGTCCTGGGATGATATTGTGATATAAAAGTGGATTGAAAGTTCTGTGATGAAGACAGAGAGAAGGAAGGATTGAATCACTCGCAAAGCATAAGAAGTGGTAGTAGACTGTAAAGCTTCTCTTTCTGACCCTGATCAGATATAGCATATCATCGCTTAAACCTTGGTGCAAGATTAAAAATTCTTCCAGATAAATGTAATATCATATCTATCAGAACATTTCTTATATGTGAAGAGAGAAGAAATGACATATATATTGCTAGCTGTTAATATTTTAATTTATTTTGGGGCATGTATTTTGAAAATATTCCAGAATTTAGCACTGTCTAGGTAAGTCCCATTAAAGACTGGTTATTAGGTGAGTGCTGGCAGAGTTTTCAAGATGTATGCTAAACGTATCTTACCAGCTAGCGCTGTGACACAGCATATGCTTAGGGTGAGTGCTGCTACAACATGAATGTATTAACAAACATACATGCGTGTTATAGTATGTAGGTATATAACATGTTCAGGTTATATGTGTGAACATCATATAAGATACGTTTGTGCAGCATGGAAAGATCATAATCAGTGTGTAAAGTGTAGCTTATTTAAGTTACAAAATAATTACGTACAATAAATTTACAAATGGGGGGAGGATGGGAGTAAGGAAGCACATAAGTACAAGTGCATAAAGCTCACTCTGCATTTTAAGAATGGTTTTATTTTCATGTCTAGGTAAATCTTCAATGCATTCTTCTAGGTTAATGGTCCAGAAAGTGAGTTAGTTCATTTTTATTAGTGAGTGTGGAATACCATTATCTTATCAGCATTAACAAATTTGATAACAGACCTGTAATTTTTTTGTTGCACTACTTGTTCAAGTTGCTTAGCAGTTGTGGAAAAAATTAAACAGAATCAGTAAAGGCAATTTGAGCAATTATGACCCCATTTTCAATAAATGTTAAATCTCATACTGCCTGCAAGTGTTTAAATTGTAGCAAAAATCCTGTATACCCTCTGCTGCACATCAGAGATGACATTTGATATGTACTAAGTTTACTTGGTTTTTGTTTTAGATATGACAGTGATGGTTGGTGTCCGCCTTTGCCAGTTCAGACCTACTTACATCAGGGCATGGAGGATGAGCTTGAAGAAGACGATGATCGCGTTCCCACACCTCCTGTCCGAGGGGTAGCTTCATCGCCTGCAATCTCCTTTGGGCAACAGTCAACTGCAACTCTCACGCCTTCTCCACGAGAGGAGATGCAGCCAATGCTTCAAGCCCACCTTGATGAATTAACTAGGGCCTACCAGTTTGATATAGCAAAGCAGACATGGTAAATGTTTAAAGGGGGCACCTGCAGTCTGGGGAAAGAAAGCGTAATAGTAATTTATTACTTAATGACATAACTATTAACTACATTCAACAACATTTCAGTAATGTTTACAAAACCATAAACAGGAAGAAGAAATAGCAAGTGTGTATCTCCAGTGTGAAGGCCTTAAACATTAGTGAATGCTTTGTAATACTTAACTCTTAATAATATATTAAATCTTGACTAAAACCACATAAAAATTATATTAAATTGGAGTTTTGGCATATACTCAGCTGACTGGTTAGCACCCACCTACTGACAACTTCTATTTATGCAGTTCAAAATACTATCTTTTCAGGCTAGGAAAAGAAATCAATTTATTAGGATTTTCACAAATACTGAGGTTCTAAATCTCTGATTAAAAATAAGGCCAGTCACTTGCAATAGCAGTATAGCAGGTTTTACCCTGTGTAGCAGGAGAATGAAGTGTTCGTATATCTGACAATATTTTGAAATACCATGAAAATTTCTGATTCAGGGTGAAAAAATCAGAAATAGCAGGAAGGAAGTTGTTAGAATTTACAGAATGGATCTAATGTTTTAGAATGCTTTTTGCCTATTTAGAATGAGGGGCAAGCAAATATCACAGTAACATTTTCACTGTAAAACAAACAGAAGCAATCTCTTCAGGGACTGACAAAGGACTTGACAACTGCACAAGACTGGGGATACGGTGAAGGTCAGTTGTTCTCTGGATATTCCCAAAGTGGCAGTTGTCCTTTTAAAACTTTTCTACCCAGACAAAAAAAAAAAAAAAAAGAGAGAGACGGAGAATCTCAGAGGATAAAAGTACAGCTAGTTACTGAATGGCACTCTGCCAGGGAAGAAGCAAGCTTTCTTTGCTGGTAAATAAAGCCACAGCGTTATTCAGCTTGAGCTACCATAAATAGATCTGGCAGGTAGGCAGGCAGTGCCAAATCAAAGCCAGCTGTTTTCCCTGGACACTGCCAAAGCCTCGAGGCTTGTCTGCAATCTGCGCCCAATCAACAGGATACTTTGGTCCCAGTGCAATGCCACGCTGCCAAGCACAGACCCCGGCCTGCCTGTGGGACAGACCCAAGTCCCAGGCAGTAGCAAACCTGGCCTATTAAAGGTGGCTGCCTCCGGAGCCAGCGCACAGATACATAGCCTGTCTGTGCACTCAATTGCTGCTGCATTTTGCAGCTGTTACGCTTCCTGCGACCTACAGGCTGCACGTGCCAGTCTGGTGGCTGGCAGCACTCTAGCAAAGCATCTTGCAGCTGGGGGTAAAGGTCTTGCTCCCTTTTTGGAGCCTTGAAAATTGACTGGGAACTTGCATAAGGTCCTTAGGAATACAGATTTTAAAGTCACTCTTGTGTAAGGTCACAGTAACTGAGCAGTAGCTGAAACTCTGGAAAAATTATGGAGGAAGTAGCGTTTTTTCATACTGGCATCTTATAGCAGGTTTGGGGATAAATCTAGATGGTTGCAAATGGAAAGGATTTTTGCAGCAGTTGTGACATGGACTTGTTTACTGGTTTGATACTGCTTGGCTGTACACTTCTCGTGCTGTTAAAGGACCTAGCAAATGATGTTCAAAGTCAGTGGAAAAAACACCTCTGTCTTAAATGAGAAGGAAGATTTCTTACTTTGTTTTCTTGTCACCAAATTAACCTGCCCAGTGTAGAGGGGGGAAAAGAAAATAACAAGATGAGACCGATCAGATGAATTATTGTAGGAGTAACAGAAGATAGATTTAGAGACCGACCAACTGGAGATTTAAGAGAGAGCACATTAGAGATTACTGGAAAAGTGCATAATCATTATGGCCTTGATCCAGCAAATCACTTAAGTATATGCTTAACTACAAATACATGAGAAATTGATTTCAGTTCTATCACATGCTTAACATTAAGCATATATTTAAGTATTCTCCTTGATTGGGAGCTAATCACGCTGTTTAATGAGGGTTAGTTAGATCTTAGTGTGCTTTCCTGCAGTGTTGTGAACACTGTATACCTAAGAACCCAGTGTCCAGACAGAAAAGTATTCAAGAGCTGCTAATCAGAAGGGGGCTGTATATCAGAATGGAAGCATTTGCTTTACAAATTATTTTCAGAATATGCAATAATTTAAAAAAAAACACACCAAAGTAGAAAGAGATTCCACTGGTATATAACATTTACCATGACATTCTCAGATCCACTAGGTCTGAGACAAGACTACTTGAATATGAGAATTGCTATATTTATAAAATATAGGTAATATTACAGCACAAAGTTCTTATGAAAATTAAAAATATTAGAGGTAGGTAACCAAAGAGGTGACAGTTGTATTTTTTTCCATGATAGCAGTGTCTAAGCGAAGGACTAGCAGAATCCTGTATCCTCTCCAGGGTTCTGCCAATTTGAATTAGGTCACGGCACCTCATGAATAGCCACCTATGGATACCCATGTGGCTACATTAACAAATTCAGGTGTGGTACACTGTCTCATGCCAAGGCCAGTGATGTCTGGGTCCCCTGGGACAGCTTGCTATGTACCTGTAGTGCCATGGAGAATGCTGCACTGTTAGCTGGCAGTTCTTCTTCTCCTCTCTAGTGTCTCAGAGACCTCTTACATGAAAATCCAAGTACACTGATTGCCCATTGGCCATCTAGCTATCCTGTGTGTGTTTTTTAACTTTGTATTTCATGTTTCAGTTGTGATTGCTGCATGCAATAATTTCACACATGCATGCCCTTAATACTGCTGCAATTAAATCAATTAAACTACTTTGAGTAAAGCAAAATAAAAAGGCCTCTTTGATGATGGATTCATGGTACTTGAACATTTCTTTTGTCCTTCAGGTCATTTCCTCCTCTTGAGGGTGAGTTTTATGTAACAGCACTGAGTCTTTTTAAGCAGAAGGAGTGAAATTTAAATTGTGTTTTGGCTCAAAGATGTGAAATGCAAGATGGAATACTGAGTGATACACTTGTATGCTAGTTTGGGCTTCTCAGTTGTGCTTTGCCATGCACATGGATTTCTCAAGTCTCCATGTACCTCAGTTCCTCATCTGTGAAAGGATAATCTTGTCCTTCCCTGTCTTACAGGACGGGGAAGTATGTTTAAGATTGGAAAGTGCTCGAGTATTATGGTAATGACATATCAGAGCTATGGTAAATAACTGAATTGACTTTTCTTGAGTCTGACCTAACAAACACATTCTGTAAATGTATTTTGAGATTTACTGAGAGACTTATCTTTTACTGACTGTGGGGTACAAAGTCTCATCCATTCTGATGATGTTTTTGTGTTTGTTTGTGTAGGCACATCCAAAGCAATACACAACCTCCTCAGGCTCCTGTTCCACCCCTAGGATATGTATCTGGAAACATTATTTCAGATTTGGAAACAGATGTTCCAGATGATGATGAGGATGATATTGAAGAGGAAGCTGTTGAAATCACCAGGCCACTAAGAGGTCTAGAGCATACTCCAGGCTCCAGTATGGACAATCTAGACAGCTCTGTGGCAGGTAACCAAACACAGTAAACACTGACACCAGCTTGTTTGTAACGGTAAAATACATCATCAATCAAACACTTTATAAGTGAAAATTTATTCCACTCTATTTCTGTAGCATTTAAAATGTGTTAATATTAAACACTAAAGTTAAAGAAGGATTTGAAAATACTTTGCTGCAAAATGATAAGAAAATCCATGAATTTTAAAAAGCTTTAAAGACTTGAAAGAAAACTCAATTATATCCTAGCTTTCATGAAAAGTTCACTCTACTGGAGAAGCAAGTCAGTTACATAGAAAGGAGGGGGAAGACTGGCTTAGGAATATATTTTTCATAAAGCAGGAGCAGCATAAAAAGTGTTATCTTAAAACACTTTTAGATATTTTGCTGGGTAAATGCTTTCACAGATGAAGTCATGGAAGTTAAAAGGCTTCAGAATAAGTGTAGTTAGATCAGCACAACATTTTTTTGTAGCATAAATAAAACATTCATGTAGGGAAATGTGTATTTTGAATGTACTTCATACTGATGAATTTAGTAATTGTTCCGTTTCAGTGAAGATATTTAATTATTCTGTTCCTTTTTCCTTCACTGCTGCTAACCCGTTGCATGCCTAGAAAGGTTGCAACAGCGATCATCAAAGAGGACCTAGAAAGGCATGCAAAACTAATGCATAGAGTCTGAATTAATAAAATTGCTGTTAATGAAATATAGGCAGCGAAACATATTTTTGAAAAATACAGATTTCATATGGATGTAATGAACTTTTATAGGCATCAGCACATTTCCCTTTAGGCTGAACTTGGGCCTCTATGTAATAATAGGTATTCATAAGGTACAGCTTTATTGGAGACCCAAATGTACATAGTATCTGTAGCTCTTAAAAGCTGGTGTGTGCTTCTTCAGTATTTGATCCCTATGGAAGAGCACTAATTGTTACTTGTACTTTAAGGGAGACTTACTCCATGCAGCTCATTACTGCAGCACTGCTTATTTTCATCTCATCATTCTGGACTTTGGAAGTTCTAAGAATTTTGTGCCCTTATTTAAACATTGCTGTCCTGAAAACACTGCAGGAATATGACAGTGATGGAGCATCAATACCTATAATTTTCTTGCTTTTCTCTTGTTGAATTAAATAGTGTGTTGCTTTATCCCACTTTCTAGGTTTTCCTGCACCCTAGGGCCAGACTGCTTGCCAATCTAATTAAGATTTAAGAACTGTAGCTCTACTGCCGTGATTTGAAATCCAGATCCAGCTGAAAGCTGTAGAGTTAAAGTTTAAATCCCTGCATTTGGAAGGTTAACTTATTAGTGCATGAGTATGTTAAGTCACTCCGCTTGAATTTCCAGTGTAATCTCCTTCAGGCTATAATTCTGCATATTTTTGCATATCTCACTAATGGCTCAGAAGCCTTTCCATTAGGAATGCAGTAAAGGTTTTGCACTGGTAATACAAGAATAAATAAAAAAATCAGGTTGATATATATTTTTCCTTTAGTATGTATTAATATGTCAATGTTGATATATCTGTAAATCAGAAAATGGATGTTTTGCACATTTACATTTTCAACTGAATTGTGGGCCAGCCTATCTAGTGCAAAGTAAGGTATAGCTGCATTTATGCTCCAATTCATAGACTTCTGTGCTCATTACAATATATCCTTTTATGAAGCATGTTTTCCTAGTTAAAAGTGCTGTTTATTTATTGGAGTGTTAAAAACCTGCTGGCATATTTTTTAGAAGTTGAGCAGAACCTGGTAATGTAGACTGGGATTGTACTTAAGGTGATCTAAATGCATTCCCACTCATTCCTACCACCATCTTGATGTTGGCTTATCCTGCTGAAAAATAATGTTTTTCCTTCGCTTTTGCTTGTTTAATTACTAGCTGGATCAGTTTCTTGATCTGCTTCACTGCATGGCAATGTGTTGACTGGCACTACAGGAAGGGAACATGCAGTTGGAAGGAAAGGAAAGGGACAGGCTACCCCTATAGTTTATAGCCCACACCTAGACTGACTTACAACAATTATGAAACTGTAGCCTAGCAAAAATACATCCTGTGTGTTAGTCTAAATGACCTATAAAATCACAAACTTTCCAAGTAACAAAACCACTTGTATTTTCTTCAGTTACTATATGGGTAAAGCCTCAATTTTCTGAGTTGGATTTGTTTTTTACAAGGGGTTGGGAGGAAATTGCTTATTATACTTGTGGGAATAGTCAAAAGCAAATTTTAATTTTTGTGTACATTTTTTCATTAACCCTTCCAGGTTGCATTTTTAATGTTCAGGAGGGTATATAACATATTGTGTCTGTTGTTTCTAAACTGTTTCTTGTTCTTAATTTACTTGCCTTTAGAATACTGTGGAATACCATTATTTTCCACATTTCTAACTAACTCTTTGGTCTTACCACTGCAAAAATTTAAGCTACTTCTTTTCATAGGGCTTTGGATGACTTGAACCACCATTTTCCTAGGAATTTATATACTACATTTTCACTTCTTTAAACATTATATTAGAAAAGTGAGGCAAAATAAAACAGTTGACCTGGAAGAAGCAGTATTTCCTTTCATTTTTAAGTGTGTTCTGTGAGCTCAGCGTTTGAGAGAAAATTAAATCGACCTTCCTAGATACAGACTTCCTCAGAACAGATTTGCTGTACAGTGAGCAGGAAGAGTTTCCTCGCCGTGTACTGTTAGCATGCCTCAGCGATGACTTGAAGACACCCGCTCTAGGAGTGAAATGGTACTTTGTTCTTTATGGTTGAGCTGTGACTGAGGTTTTCATCCAGTGCCAAATGTGGGATTCTCTCTGGGGAAACACTGGCTCTGTGTGAACTGAACTCAAACTGCTAAATTCCTCTGAAACCCCAGTGTTTCTCCTTTAAACTGTTTAAAAGTCAGGTTGTCTTCCAGGCCCTTGAGTTTTAGTTACGCCTAACTGAAGATTCAGACAGGGATTTAATCTGTGCTTTTAAGCTTTTCTTTTTGCAGGTGGCAGAAACATAATGCTGACGTATAATAAAGTGAAAAGAAAGGAGGAGCTCACAGTAACTATATCATAACACTTTCCAGATAATGCAAAGGAAACTCAAGGAGGGAGATTTAGATCGGATCGTCTGGGAAATGGAATATGAAATTAAAGCTGAAGTTTTAATTTGTTTCCAGCATGGTTCGTTAGGATACTAAGTTGTTGATTCTGATTAGAAAAAAACAAAACAAAACAGAAAAGCAGGTCTACTGCTTCTTGACTTCTCATTAGCAATCATTTAGGTTTCCTTTTGCTTTCATAGACACATTGAAATATGTTTTTTCTTTTGCTTATGTTTAATGTTTGCATTTATAATGAATTGCTGTGCAGAATGATGGCTTGAATGGTCATGGAGAGTCTGTTATATTCTACATTAATAGACTTAATGAATTGGATAAGATGACTATATAAGAAATTGACTTGCTTGTCACTGGAAAGAGCCCTAGGTTTTGTCAAACCAAATTATTATTGTTGGGGGGGTTTCTTTGCCCTCTCCTTACCCTCCCCTCCCCCAGCTTCACAGCTTTGCCATTAAGTAGTGCAGCTCCACCAGTAAAACTGGTAGTGGGAGCTCTCGTATCTTCAATCCTGGTGCCTTATTACTGAGGGAAGAGATACACCCATTCACTTGCATGGAAATTATAACAAGCCCTTTTTCTGCCTAACAAACCGATAGAAGCAGAGAGTTATTCTTGTAAACAGTACTCCTGCATATGGATACCAAAACTGATTTTTTAAAATTATATGGAGCGGAAATTATAAAGATCTCCATCGGATGTGTAGCTTCACAGAATCACACAGAATCACAGAATGGCTGAGGTTGGAAGGGACCTCTGGAGATCATCTAGTCCAACCCCCCTGCTCAAGCAGGCTCACCTAGAGCACATTGCACAGGATTGCGTCCAGGCATGTTTTGAATATCTCCAGAGAAGGAGACTCCACAACCTCTCTGGGCAACCTGTTCCAGTGCTCTGTCACCCTCACTGTGAAAAAGTAGGAAATCCCTTATTTGGCATGTTTTGGACTTGGTTTAAAAAAAATCACTCTGATCACTGCCTGTATGGTAAAAGTTGTTCATTCATTGTGTCTGGGACCGAATAGAATAATTCTTGAATATTACACAAAATCATTTTCATGAGCCATATTTTACCAAGGCAGAGTTCACTATTTGTATTGATTTGCTTAGGGATACCTATTGCAAAAGGTTCTATTTTATAAGCAGTTAGACAGATTACATTCAATAGGAAGAATATGTTTCATCGATTAAATATGTGCTCAGAAAATAGAAAACTGCTAGTTTTTGTATCTCATAAAAATGGTAATGTAACAATTAGCAGGGTCATATTATAAAGCACAGACTTTACTCTAGCTTAGTGGATCTAGGGATATACATTCATCAGCAAGGATGGATTTAGCATAAAACGACATGTAAATGAATTGATGACTGATCATAAATTAATTTTAGTGCTGAAGATGTAATAGAGACACAGCAAGATGCCACTTTATCATAGTATTTTACTGCTCAGCAACATTTGAGCAACTACTTAATGTTCTGTGTGCATTTCTTCTCTAACAGCTTGAATAAATTTCAGAAATTTTTGTACCTTTCAGCAATATGGAAACCAAAAAATCTAGAAAGATTGAAAATGCAAACACAAATAAATTTTGCTAAGTGGCATAAATTCATTTTTCATTAAATGTTTATGAGGGCATTAATTATGGTTGGACCTATGAAGTGCCAAATATATATATATGTTTTGCCTTATTTTATTGAGGGTTTCCTGCCCCAAAATCACAATTTTAAAGCATAAACATTTATTTCAGGTATATGCRTATAAATATTTGGGGCATGGAGGGAGTATAATGTAAAGTGTAAGTCCAGGTACAATTTATGAAGTGTGATCATGTTTATAGTCTTCATTCAACACCTTCCATTATTCGTTTGTATTCTAATGGTACAATTTTTGCAATACAACAAAAGGTTGCCCCTTTTGCTTCCATCGCTTCCACTGAAGCTTGTGTTCATTATTTCTTTATAATCATGTCAATAGTCTGATACACCCAAAAGAGGATAAAGTTTTTCTCCTGTACAAAGGCTAGAAGAATTCTGTAACTGATTTCAGCTGAAGCAGCCTCAGTCCCAAAGAACTTCGTCCATGCTTTAAAAATCTCAGCATTCTAGCCCCAATTCATCAAAAACCTGCAAAGGAGTAGGAATTTAATATTAGCATGTGTGTAATGATCTTATGGTGTAAAGCACATAAACATATACACACAAGTCCCACTGACATCAGTAGTTAAATTTAAGCATGCACATTGAGTTTGCATACAGAAAAGTATCTAATGGAATTTTCAGAAGCATTAGGTTTGTTGTGAGCAGCTTTTATTTCACAAGTGCATTAGATTTTTTTAACAGTAAAGCAAGTGTACACTTTACATAGAAAAATGGCATCTTTATTGCTTGCAAAATGCCACTAAGAGTGGTAGCATGCAGTCTGCAAGAAACTAACACCTCTATTCTCCTCACCTTTTCCTAAGAGCAAAAGAGCTTTCTGTTCACATTAGCACCAAGAAATATTTTATGGGGCAAGAAAACAGCGTTCAACTTTTCACGGAGTTGATATTGTTCTGCATAAAGCATTTACTGCTGCTGTCAGCAAGAGTAAAATTTACAGTTGCCAGAAAGCATAAAAACTCAAATGTGCTCTTGGAAAACACAGTGAGCTGCATGTAAAGGAGACGCTAAAAGCCTGTTTCATTCCATTTGAAAATGCACAGTTGATCTGAAAAGGATGTCAGCATCTCTTATTCTGCTTTTATTCAGAGAGAAACAAATGTGCATCTGATTTGGAAAACAAGAGGCCAGTGGATGCTGTTAAACAGGAAGTCACCATGTGTGCTACATTAACGCAGCGGTGTGGTGGCCTGGGGTGCCCAGGCTGGACTCCAGCACTCTGGTGCTTACCGGGGAATGTCCTCACCTCTGGAGGGCAACCAAAGACGTTGTTTGACTTAGGCAAGCTTCAGTGGGGAAAAAATTGCTTGCGCAGAGAAACTGAATAGCTCAGGAAACCATAGAAATAATGTAGAGATCGCACTGTTAGCTACCTAGTCACGTATAGCTATGGTCACTACAGACCGATGGTAGCTTGCCAACTTAGGCAGTTATGACGTTTCACTTCAGCTTCCAGTTTGCAGGTGGCCCAATACCAAGAAATAACATCATTGTTTGTATCGGTGGTCATCTGTGTTGACACTGTGAGCAAGTAAAGCTCACGTCCATACGAGAATTGAGCTATGCTTCCACTGCTGGCGGGTGCGAGGTGAAGGTGATGAAGGCGAAGTGATGCATATGCAGAGTATGGGAATGTACAGAAGCTCAGGGAACAGGTCTTTCTGATAAAATTAACTAGTACATACCTGAAAAATTGACAGCCTGAAAACAGCACTCTATTGATAATTTATATTCAGCTCTTGTTAAGAAAACCTGGCATGCCTATGCATGTGCAGAATGATAGGTGTACGCATGCACGCTGCAGAGAACATTATCAACTTTTGCAGATCTCTGGTATATTAAAATGTGGATTATTTTGGGGGACAGGATGGCCTTCAGTCCAGCCCCTTTAAGAGCAGATGAAAAATAGCAACTATTCCTAGATATCCCCTGAAAGTATCCCATCCAAATGGGTTGAGTAACTAGTTGGCAAATGGAGGAAATGTGAGCAAATGGAAACTGATACTTAGTTTCATTTAATACATCCATAGTCTTGTCTCTGTGATGCTGAAAAACTATGTATATTCATACATATTCTGTTCAGTATATATTTATATGTGTGTATATATAGAGAGAGTAGATTATAGAATACAAAAAGCTTGGGCCCTGATTCAGGAAACTAACCAAATACATGGTAAACTTTCAGCATCTGAGTATCTTCCTTTAATAGCTATAGGTCTATTTTTATGTTTCAGCTTCTGCTTAAATATTTTGCAGAATGTATGTGTCGATAAACAATTGTTTGAAAAAGTCCACTGCTATTGCATTTCATTTTCTTACATCTTCTTGAAGTGTTTTATCTCTAGTATCTCTTTTCATACATCATCAATAAATTTTGCCAAGCCTTTTTACTCTCTTTGCTGTATGATGTCCCATCACACTTTGTTAGTTCAGAAATTATCTTCTCAGAGGATGTTCAGTTTCAGCTTTCCTTTGCTTCCTTACATCTGTCTGCATCAGGTCAAGTCTGTTTGGAAAATAACAATTTTATGTGTGCTCTTGGCAAGCAGAATCAAACTCTGTCTCTCTCTGTTGCACCTAACACACTTTCTGCCTGTCAGACCTCCATAGACCTCTTCAGTTTCTTTTCTTGTATCTTAGGAGTGCAAGGACATGTGTTATTACAGCCTGCCACTTTGCTGACATCATTAAAAGATTTTGTGACTGCAGCATCACAAAATAATCCATTGTTCTTGTTTTTTTGGTGCGGAGTGGTGCTAACTAAATTGCTGTTTTCATTTTTGTAATTTATGGCTTATTTCGGCAGGATATTTTTAAAATTTTACACCGCCACTAATTATTTAGCCTATCAATTTGGTACTAATAGGCAGATTGCTACTGATTTGCTAGTTAACAATTTTTAACAAAGTAATACTTTCTTGGACAGGTAATAGAAAGGGCTTTAAAGGACATGTCTTACAATGCTACACATCTTACAAACTTTTGCATAAATTCATCTGTGCTGACTGAATAATAAAGTCAGGACCATGATGTCTCTCTCCACATGTGCCTTTTCGTATCTCGGAAAGTCAGTTCTCTGCAGGTTTTCATTAGCTTACTGGGCTTTTTTTTTTTTTTTTTCCCAACATATGCATGCCAGCGTTTTTAAAAAGTAGCCTTTGAGTATTTCAAGATAGTGAGTTGCCAGAGCTATCTCAGAACAATATGCTGTGCCTACACAGTACCATGCAATGCCATGCAGTGGTAGTAACCTGGGCCCCAGAAGCAGTCTGGTAGCTCTGTGCTTCAGCTGGACTTGGTAACTAATTAGCACGGTTGCCCTGTTCCTGGAGCAAAGCTAGTTGTTTGGTGCTAGCTTACGTTTCTTTGTCTCACGCTCCACTGCACAGTGTAGCTATACGCAGGGACATTTATGCATGATTTTCAGAAGCACGGAACACTCTTAGCTCCATTTGAAGCCAACAAAAGAAACAGAATTTCAGTACTTTGAAAAAAACTAAACTCAGTGATAGTTTTGGGAAATATATATTGTTCTGTACATAGAGTAGTTGATCGTTGCTTCACGTGCTAAAAAAAAAGGAAAATATAAATGAAGCGCAAAAAGGTGAATCCTTCCTTCAGTATTTTACTCTTTATATTTTAATTATGTCAAGCCTTCTATATTGCTTTCATGTGTTACCTGCTTTTCTGATTCCATTTTCATGATGTTAATTGTCATTTTCCTGTCCTGCAGTGGTGGTAATGCATGGCCAGAAGGTATCATGGGGGCAGTATTGGCTCACTGAGTAAATCAGTATTAAATTTGAGTGTATATTTGCTCTGCTCTTGAAAGTCTACTTCTAACCTTTTAAGAAAGAAACTTTAATCCTCTAGAATGAACTGCTTTAGGTCAGCTTTGTTTTGGACATTAAGTTTGCTCATCTCTTTAAAGTTTCTGTTGAGAGAATTGTGCAAGCCTAGCCTTGTTCAGGATAGCTGTTGAAGCCCGTGTCTGACAGTCTAAGATTTACATTTGTACTGTCCTAAATTAAGGCTTTATGTTGCAAATATCAAACTAGATGCTGGTTTATAGTAAGTCAAGTAGAAAAATCACATTGCTTTCAATCCTAAGGAAATCTATTGACTTTCACTAGAATTTATTTTGGAACTTTCACATCTGTAGAAGATATATATCATTTTGTTTACAGGATCAAAAGAACATGGAGTAAGCTATGAATGAGATCTGAACTAGCTTTGAAAAATACTGCTCTTTTGTATCAAGCTCAGTCAGAGAAACTTTGAGTTTCCTGTTGAGAAAGGACATATTAAGTGGGCCTTTAAGCTTTGGATGATCAAAAAAAATATCAAATATATACAACTCACTAGACCCCTACATTTGTTTTTAGGTTCAATGGTAAATGGATGGGGTTCTGCGTCTGATGAGGACCGTAACTTTTCTAGTCATAGATCTAGTGTAGGTAGCTCCTCAGATGACTCGATCTTTACCAGCGGCAGTTTTGCACAAGCACTGGTTGCAGCAGCAGATAAAGCTGGTTTTAGGCTGGATGGAACCAGCCTGACAAAAACAGGTTTGTAGACTCAAAGTTGATGCTTTCTGCATGAAGGGTGTCTCTGCCTATTCTTCTCTTCTTTTCAGTGAACCTGAGTCTCACTTCACATTTGTCTAACATGCATGGAATAAGGTGGATGGAGATATTTTTAAAGTGCATATTCAAAACAAAACCTTACACTCCGTTTCATTTTTAGTGATTTGAAGTAGTGCATTGCACAAGCTTTTAATCAGCACTTTCAGTCTGCTGTTTCTCTTTATGCTGACTCTACTATAGATTTACTGACATACGCTCCGTATAATATTTCAGTGAAGAGATCACTAATTCTACCATGCAGTATTTGATGATTTAGTTTTTGCAAAGTCTTCTCACAATCAGTAACATTTCCAGTGATGAAAATCATGTTTAAGCTATTATCTCCATCCCTGCTCTTCTGTTGCATCTCTTCTTGCAAAAATGTATTTTTGTGGGAAATTTTTTCTAAGCATGGGGTGAAATTGTATGTTTTTATTATTAACAATACAAACTGTTTAAAAGCCTTATTAATCATCTGACTTTAAAAATACTTAGTTCAATAAGTTATTGTATTTTGATTAAATTTAATTTTAACTATGCCAACTGTGACTGCAAGTTAAATGCAACAAAGGTAAAATGACTATTGCTTTTGAAAACAACTGATTTTATCTTCTAAAATGGATTAACAGTAAATATAGTTTAGTTCATAATTTTAAATCTCCTTATGTTTTATTTCTAGCAAAAAATGATAAGTAACATTTATTTTTTAATATTCTGAACAGAGAACATATTTGGATTTGCTTAGTCTTATCGAAATTGCAAAGTTGTTTATTAATTAAATCTGCAAAACCAAATAGCAAAGTATGAATTTGGTTCRTATTTTTTTGTTACAATTTCTCTTCCTATTTCTGCCCATAGTTCCCATAACATTCCTATCATTTAAAAAAATTTATTATTAGCCTTGTATGAAGTTTATCCTTCAGTAAAGTATGTGCATTTATGAAAAATGTGTGCAAATGTTAGGGCTAATACTGCAGGCTTTCTGCAGGCAATGACTTTATGGCAAACACTGCATTTTTAATCCGTGGCGAAACCCTGAGCTGCCAACAAACTATAGGGTGAAATTCCAGCCTCTCTGAAACCATTGGGGTTTTGTCATTAGATAGTTATTTCACTGTTAAAAATAGTTAAAACCTTCACTTGCTTCTTCTGCCAGTGGAACACTGACTAAGTCTGTCTTGTCATTTCAAAATTAAGCTGCTCTAGACCGTCACTCATCCACTATGGGCACAATTTGGACAAACTGTAATTAAAAAATATTGGTTTGCATAAAGAGTCTCCTAAATAGCCTTGAATGAAAGGAGTAGATCCTTCCCACCCTTTTTATTTTTGTGTTCTTCTTGGCCTGAATAAAAGCTAATGTGAAGATTCACTCTAATTTAATGTCACTTATATCAAGCCCATTAAGAAATATAGTTTCCACCACAAACAAATACATAACAAAAATTCATGGGCACAAAACCACTTTTAAATAAATATAAATTTCTTATCATAGCTATGTAAATGGAATGTCCAAGGATGGGATGAGAGCTCTTTTGCCAGGTATATTTTCTTAGCTTAATTAGGTCACAATGCACTTAAACTGAGTACTTAAATGTAATTCCTTGGATAGCCTATTAGAGTTTAGGTTACATCAAAGTATTCAACTGTTGCTGTAGAGACATTATAATTATTACCTTTTCATTCTCTTAATGATCCAGCAGGCACAACTGAAACAAAACAAAAGCCACATGCAAACAAACAACCCTCCCCTCTTTTCCCCACAAAAACATCAGCAAAGGGAAACAACTCCCCAGCGCTTGCTGCTGTTTCATCCTGATGTGATACTTCCTGGGGTAGCATGATCAATCAGACATGCCTATTATGTACCTGCTGTACCACACTGAATCCCTGATAGTGCTAAATGGTGTTTTGTAGCAGAGAAGTAGTAGTAATATTGGTTTTTATTATAGTTCATTTTTCTGGAGGAAATCTGAAAGGCCTGACTCTACTCCCTTGCCCCCTGGACAGTTACTCTCACCTGTCCAGAATAGCTGTGAAATATTCTCACTGAAGCGAAAGGAGAATTCCAGCTTGACCACCCTGAGTGGGTGTGTTCGACTGCCAAGCATCACAGGCATGGTAGATCCAGGTGCAAGGTGTTTCTCTCGCAAGACACTTGGATTCCAGTTTCCAGAAGCCATCATGTGATTTGCCATGCGGTTCAGCCAGTTTCCTTTTTGACACCCACAGGAAATTAAACCATGAATTAGTGGATTCATCCTTGTCTCCACTTATGCACACTAAATTTGCTATAGAGAGTCTGACACTGCTCAGCAGTTTTTGCTGGAAGGGCTGCACATGAGAATAAGATAGATGCTGCAAGCAGATCTGAGGTGCGTTCAAAGATGTATTTTGGGAGCCTGCACATCATCTGTTTGCCCCATGTTTGATTCAGGTCAGTGCTATTTATTATTAGCCCTCATTTTCATGGAGGGATAAAAGAGAGAATGTTTAGGCTTTATATTTTTCTTTTCAAAGCAGCGTTCTGAATTAAGAATCACATTTCTTTAGTCAAGACAGTGAGTGTGAAGAATCTTCATCCTGCACTCACTAGTTGCGCTTGCATATTAGGTGTTTATTTTTACAAAACATCTGTGCAATATGGTGTGAGCTAGGATGGAATTTCAGGCTCGTCTCTGAATTTTTTTGCATTAGTGGTCTTTTTTTATTTTTAAATGAAATCCTTAATATTTTGCCTGTGTTCACCTGCTGTTTTATCCTTATCTATGAAACAAGGGCTTGATCACTTGTCTTTGTTTGGCTGCAGCTGTGCCAGCTATAGAGGTTAATGTTGCCAGCTTTCCTGCTTTCTCCCATCTCCAGACTTAGCTGCTTGGGTGGATGTTCTGTAACCCATTTCAGCCAAAATGAGCCAGGTTAGCAGCGGCATACTACTCGAACTGTTCAAGCTAAATTTGGCTTATTTCAACAGAGGAGAATTAGGGAATGTCCACATGAGTGGTTCAAATGTGTTAACCTGCAATAGCTGGCAATGACATGCAGCTGGGAGACAAGCTAACCTAGGAGCAGTGTCCTCTTCAGGGTGCACAGCAGTCAGAAGAAGACAAAAGATCAAGCCTCAGAGAGACAGAAAAATTCTGAAATGAAATACTGAGAAGTTTCTAACATGTATGCATTAATGCATTAACAGCATTTTCAAGAGTCTATGGCCACATTTTTTCACTTGTTCTCTTTTTGCATTGAGGACGTTTCAAATAGTATAGTGGGTAGCATATTAACCCCCGATTAGACTTATCCAGATTGGATTGTATGTGATGGCATGTTGGAAGTGAGTGCACCTATTATCATGCATTAAGAGCAGTGCAGTACTCAAGCACTCCATATCCAGAATTTTGGCTCTCTGAAAGGTTTTACTAGAAAACACAGGTCACAACAGTGTGGACCATGCTCTGAGTTAACCAGAAGACAAAACAGCTCTTGACAAGCTCGGGGTCTGGTGACCAGAAAAATAACAAACAGCCGTTTTGTCCCTTTCCGTCAACTCTTATACCATTTGGCCCTATATCTGTGCTGAAAAAGCAGCAGCTCTGGTTAGCTTATAATCTTTTCACTGTGGATAGTTTTAAAACAAGTAGGAATTTTATGTATCAGATCTAAGCAAATTAAAGTGTTAACATCCCTAAGATGCTTGGTAAAGATGACATATAGATGAAAAAAAAAGAAAGTAAAAGACTGTGATATTGAGTTTTCATCAAATATCATTAAACAACAAACAAGCCTAGTTAAGTTATTTAGCTGAACAAATATATCAGAATAAAAAGAAGTGAAAGAAGTAACCAAACTGTGCTCATACAGTCCCTGCTGTGATGCTTTTAATCATCTGCTCCATAGAATAGGATCAAAGATTTTTTTAAAAGAGAAATCACATCGCTTGATCAAATGATATATAATAAAATTCTCAGGAATGCATTCGGTCAGAATACAATATTTTTTAACCTATGAAAACACTCAAAATGATTTGGAAAATTTTACCAAATAAATATACCTCCATTTTTGTTTCCTCTAGAGAAGGGAGCCCTTAAATATGCAAACCTGCACTGCTACATAGCTTGCAAAATCACTTATGTTTATCTCACTGGAGTTACTCCAGATATACAATGCATATGGGAGCCCCTAAAATGAGAATCTGGCTTAACAAATGTGAAGGTGGAAGCCATGAGGAAATAAATTTGATATGATTGCAGAACTATTTTCCTTCCCTATGCAAGGCTGAGGAGTTGTTATGACACATCTGTTCAGAACACAGAGCAGGTAGGAGTTATATGACATGCAGTAGTTTTATCACAACAGATGGAATGATTTTAATTACAAAAGTTAAAGACAAAAGAATGCCAGGTTTCTCACTTTGCTTATTGTGATGTATCCTAAAGCAATTGTCATCACTGGGTACCTCCAGGGGACACTTGCTTGCCTCTGAGAATTAGAACAGATTTAGTGTTTCAGAACAGACATTCATAGAACAGCCCATTTCAAGGCAATAACGTTTTTTCATTTGGTTTCTCTTTTTTTAGGCAAAGCATACCCTTCTTCTCAGAGACCTCGGCCAAGCAGTCCATTTTCTACTGACAGCAACACCAGTGCAGCTGTCAATCAGAGTCAGAGACCTAGGCCTACTAAAAAACACAAGGGAGGCCGACTGGACCAACCCCCCTTGCCTCATCGTAGGGAGGGAATAACAGATGGTAAGTTTTGTGGTGTGAAGTCCACTCCCTGATGATAAATCGCAGCAAGCAGGTGTGCAGCATGGGAGAACGGAAAGCGTTCTTTTAAGGAACGTATGTTACAGTGAATTATTGGTTTGGTGAAGTGCAATCCCTAAGCTGTCATGTGAGCAATACTGTAATGCTTCCAGTGTGAAGCTTGGTTAAGTGATTCTTCAAGAAATCTACCTTTGTTTCAGATCTGGACATGCTAGCATCTCTTAGGTTTTCTCAGATCTCAATATAAATCTTACCAAAAAATGGCTGTTTCACCTCAGTTCACATTAAAAAATGACCTCTGAGCAGTTTTACATTAAATGTAAGTAGCCACCACACAGCAGTCGCAGTATTCAATGAAGTCCTAAGGAGAAATGTAGAGCAAGTCCCACAATGTTCCATTTGATTTATGCTCTTTTTGACAGCTGCCCAGTAGTTACAGTAGCACATGCTATGCTTTTCTCATGATTCTGCCTCCTGTCTCGTTAGTGCCGCTTCATTCCTGAAATCCACTGACCACAGTGACTTTGTTTTTCTCTTTGACATCTCCACTTTTCTCTGACCACCGCTTCCTATCTGGAAATTTCAAGTGTATTTATTCTGCTATTCTAATCACTAAGATGAGCTCAGTCCTCCATTATCTTTGTCCACCCGCTCTTGAGTTTGGCCAAAAATGCAGTTGCTGCCTGTTACTCTTTGAGGAGGACTGGATAGGAAGATGGCTGACTTACTACCTCTCCCTCATTTCTTCTGATTTCCTAACTGGCCACTCTAAGTGTTGAAATGATTAGAGGGGACAGGCAGACAAACAGAAAAACAGTATCAATGGAACCACAGAGGATAACATTAATGCAGTGCGGATGGCATGTGATCACTTTCCTCGTGCTGCTCTCTTTCAGTGTTCAAGACAGGGCAGTCCCAAGAGCTAGATCTTTCTATCTGCTTCAGCATCTCTCATAGCACTGTTTGTCTCATAATCATAAGTAAACCTTGAGGAATCTTCCAGGGTATGGGAAAGGCATAAAAAATTTTATTTGACTTTAGATTTTAGTATAAACATCCTCTGAACTCTAGTAAAAATTACTTGAGAATCCCTTTATTATCTTATTAATTATATCCCTTTATTATCTTATAAATAGAATTGAAAGAGACTATATCGTTTCGTTTGGTTTGTTTATAATGTGTTATTTATTACTCTAGGTGCATGTATAAAATATATATACAGCATACAAGCTGGACCATAACCACTAAAATACTAAAACTCTCTTCTCAGTCATGTTCTTCAGAAGTACAGATACAATTTTGCAGTATGTTCTGACAAATTCACTGTTTGTCAGGCCACAAAGATGGAAAATAGATTCCAGAAGTCAAAGCTCTTCACCAGAAAGGTCATCTTTATATCTCATGCTCTACAGCTCTCCTTCACTATGATATTATTTCGGGAATGAGCTCCAAATAGCTCAGAGCCCACTCATATAGATCTGTATTGGTTTAAACACTAATGCCCTCCGCTTCTGAGTATATTCCAAAGGCCTCCCTCCTACAACAACTGTTGTAGACAGATCAGATCAGAGGTATCTGCGGGAATAGTAAGCAGAAATTGTGGGTATTGCTTTTAGTGATGGATATATTCTTTCTGTGCCTACATTAATTCCATCCTTCTGCATGGCATATTCTGTCACCCTGAACTATAAACCTTTTGGGCCGCAACTTGTGTCTACGTGTGTGTATACCGCATCCAGTATAGTGGGGCCTTAATCCTCCTGCTTTTGAGCACTATTGCTATAGAAATGTCTAATAATACTGCTGGTACCAGAAAACTATTGGGAAGCTGGTTCAGATCATGAGACAGATAGAACTGTGACTCCTCAGGGAGTGACTCCTTTATAAATTTTGAAGTTTCTTAAATAAGTGATAGAGATCAGCTTTTAAGGTTTGTTTATAAAGAGGAATCTTCTATGGTCTTTAATTTTCTCTTCAAAATGAACTAAACTTATAGGAGTTTCTTTCATATATTTAAGTCAGAGCACCAATCATATATCATTCCATTCAGCCTCTCAGACGTAGATGGTAATAGTACTCTGCTTTTGGAGACCTTTAGCCTAGTGTTTGTCTGTTACAAATTTAGTTAAAAATACTTTCTCTATGTTCCAAAAATTGATAACATCCTGAAATAATATAGGATCCTTTCCCATCTTCTCTTACCACAGAAACAAACAAACACAAACTTTACAGTTTTTCCATTTCAAGTATTACTGAATATGAGTCATTAAAGTATAAAGGCAGGTCTGAGTCATAGATAAATTTGCAAAGGAACATTTGTCAATTAAGGAGGCTAGAGATTGCTGCTGCCACCTGTATGTATGTAAGCAAACTGAATTTAGTAACCTCTGGTATACAGAAATTTAAAAAGGTAACTGGGTGCTTTGCATGGAATTTTGCAAAGAGCTTTCAAGTTGACATGAATTCTCCAACTTATGACAGAAACACATAAAGTTAAATAATAATACTGACCTTTTCTCAACAGTAACTTTCTAAACATTTTACAGTGAGAGACAATACCACTATCCTTAAGTTACTATTAGAAAAACCAAGTAGGAGAACCTGGGATAGATCCAGCTCTTCTGAGCCTTAATCCAGACCAGTCAATTCAGCCCTGGGACTTAATGAGTTCAGCGGGAAGCATCACTGTAAATTTTCTCCTGGTTTTGAGATCTCACCGATCCAGTCCCATACAATTGCCTCCTCTTGGATTTGTCATGTGAGAACATATCCAGTTTGTCAGTTTTCTTCAAATTCCTAAGCTGGATGAGTATTCAGTGAGTCCTAGCATTCTGTGTTTAAGTTCATCACATGCTTGACATCTGCTGTTTTAAACTTTCATTGACTATGTGAACTGGAGTCCTTTCTGTGCCCTTTCTGACACACTTCCTGAGTGCTTCCTCCTTACTAACCATGACCAAGTGGGACAGTGCAAAAGGTCCAAAGAAGTGTAATGACTAAAATGCATAGCACAGAGATCACAGACTATGTAAACATATAAAGATAAAATGACATGCTTACTTTGGACAGCAATCCACACAAATAGCCCCCCCTAAAAGTCTACTTCTGTATTTTCTTTGGTTGCAGTTCAGAGTCCTCTAGAAATTGACTCTAGATTGAACCTTCATATTTTTCTTCCTGTACATGTTGATTCTTAACTTCCCCGTCCTAAAAGGACTGGAGAGATAGTCTTCTTTTGTAAATTTTACATTCCCTTCTCTCATGTGATGCTGTGATCAAAGTCCCCTTTGTTGTCAGATAAGCTAGTAATCAGACAATGACACTCTGACATATCCGGTTTTCTTATTTTGGCCATCTTTATATTATGAGTTTGTCATTTGACCTTACAGTTTGAGTTTACCGACAGTTGTATGACACCATGTCATCTGAGGATTCATTTGGGAACAGTAATATGCTAAATTAATTACTTAGAATGTTAAATTTAGTTGTTAGTTACATATTTAACTTGACTTTTTAAGGAAATTAAGCTTTTATATTTGCTTATTGATTTGTCTGTCTCTGCCCTGTTTCAACTCATCCCATAATTTTTTAACAATACTTCACAGGGCACAGAAATCTCAAAGGTAATTTGGCTGCTAAAAGTTTTGTGAGAAGGACAGAGAGAAAGAAGCATTGTACATCTTCTGATGAAAAGGCTGTGGGGACAACAGAAAATCCACAGAGGAAAGATACCATATGAATCCCTCAAATGATGGAAAACATTCATTCAGAGCTCACAGTCAACCTTAACACACAAATGTGTGGTTTTTAGTTCTAGTGCTCAAGGAGTAATTTGTTTTCTTGAAATTAATATATTCACAAACTGCAAAACAATGGAATACACAGTATCCACAGTAGTATGGTAACTGCTTTACTGAAGTTAAATGCTCTCCTTTAGATTAGCATGATGTTTAAAAAAAACAAAGAGGAGTCAGAGGGGCAGTATGGTAGGGGTTAAAAAGGAGAGTAAGATTTCTGTTAGCTTTGCCACTGGACTTGCTATCGTGTATTACATATCAATTTTTGCTAAGACAGATCACTGTAGAGAAGATGCTAGAAAATGGTTCAGGGGCTTATTAAGTGTAACAGTAATTATCACCCCTGGGAAAATGGATGACTAGCACAGGCAGAAAAGAGTGTCCGTAATACTTCTTGGTGCTGTAAGTTGGCGCTTTTTCCAGTTAATAATGAGAGGCTACACCCGGGCTTGACTGGTGACTGAATGATATGGCCAATACTCTGTCTTCTAAAGGAAGATAGGCGTAATCCCAGTCCAGATTTCCATCTGCCTCTGATCGGGTACTTCGATGTCCCACAGCTTCTCAATCACAATCCCTCAGTTATTAAATCAATAAGACCATCACTACCCCACCAATACAATTATGAATTGGCTTGCAAATTTAATAATCCTGCCATGAGAGGCTGCAAGTGGTAGTTTGGATGGCATCCCACTAAACTAGTAAGTTACTAGCTGGATATGGCTTTCCAGTGTTTTACCTGGCACATGGAAAACAAATGCCATTTTTAGATGGAAGCACAGCAGTAACCAGTGATACCACTCTGGGCATCTTTGCTGAAAATCCTACTGAAGTCCCTAAATTTCTAGACTACAAATTTCCCTGAAGTGATTGACAATATGGAAGGAATTGGCTCACTCCATGAGGTAATAAGTCTGCCTGTTAGGAACTGAGACTATTAACTTCTCAGATCTCTGTTATCTTTTGCTAGCAGCCAAAATCCCAGCCATTAGGCATCATGCATGTGCATACTCACAAGCATGTGTTTAGACACATGCACACTCATATAAACATGTTTGGCTGGAAAGCGAGTGGAGAGGTGAGGAAAGGCAAGACTCTTCTCTGTGGCAGTAGAGGAGGAAACTCATCATGACTGCATATGCACAGGGTCTCTGTGTATGCCCAGGCAAGATAGCAGAGTGTATTTAGCAATTTGCCTGAGGCAGATAGGCACTAGAAGATTTAAGTTGTAGAGCAAATAAAAAGCCACATTGCTAAATAAAGCTTCTTCCAGCTTCTTTTATTAAACATGAAAGTTAGGTGTTACTGTGACAATCAAGCCTGAGTAAGAAGGTGAAAAAGCAAGTGGTTTAGTCAGGTGATGGTTGTCTGGAAGTAGTAAGAGATCCTTACAGATATCTTCAGACATATCTAACACAGTTCAGTAAATCCGTACTCGCACTGGAGCCAGTTTACATGAATTCTGTAGTGCCTGTAATTTTCCTAGAAATGTCTGAAGCTTCATCAGAAAATAACTTTTATTTTTTGTTTCAACTAGCTTATATCATCCACAGGTCTAAAACACCCAAAGACCTTTCCAAACATCGATTTTCATTTCACTTCTATGCATCAGGCAATTATTATGCCCGTTTTACAGAGAGAGAAAAGCAATAGCTAGGTTAACAGCTGATCAACAACATAAGTTGTTGTAACTAGCGTTAGAATACTCAGTATGGTTTAAGTACAAACCTTCTTTATTTCTCAGTGCCTAATTGACAACTATTAAACTACAATAAGATGTTCAGAAGAAGGGTACTATATGCAATAAAGTTTAATATTGCAACCAATTTAGCACTTTTTTGGTGTGATACTATCCACTGCACATTTAAAGCAACATTGTATTATTCTTAAATTTTTTTCATATTAAACTGTAGATATTCTGTCTTTGAAAATTGCGTTGTCAGATTTTGTTATGACTGTGTTTATCTAATTCAACGTATGTCCCAAAAGTGCTTATAAATCACAGCTTCAGTAATCTCTATTTCAGATTGCATAAGCAGATGCCAGTGTTGTGGTTCTGTACTTTAACCGGTTATGATCACAATAAAATCAATTACAAGAAATGCCATTTTGGAAGCCAAAGCTATAAAGCAATTTTAACATTGGCAAGCTCCCATGCTCTCCTGCTTCCACCTACAGTAACTCAAGCATAGTCATTGGCATGAAACATCACATCTATAACTAAAAATTTCCCAAATAAATTAGTGCTGAACATAAAACATGCACCAAGCTCACTGGCAGATTATTATAAGGTTGTTCTAGCCAGAGGATAGATACTAGATACCTTATTCTGGGGTATAGCACTTTGGCTTACTCGGCTCTGAGCAAAGGTACAGTAGCACCATCAGATACAACTTCTTCCCCTTTAGACACTAATAACCCACAAGTTCTCATATTACTATATGAGCTAATATTGACTGGGATGACCTGTCAACAACTTTGGGAGTGTTACTTCCTCAAAAGTCAGGGATGCAAGTGTCATCTCTAACAAGAGCATATAAAGTTGAATTACAGCCTTTAAAATAGTCCTCACCGATATACAGAATGTCTCACTAGAACATCAGGCATTTCTGAAGGCCTTTAAAGCAGAGATTTACTTTTCCATGCCTTTTTATTGAGCCAAGTCAAATTCCTTGACAAATGTTCACAGTACTGTAAGGTGCAAAAGACTAAAAAGCACGATAGACTATCTAGTGTGAACTGCTGTAGCTTTAGTGAATTTAGCAGGGCTGCACTGATTTATTTGGGCTATGATTGTTTCCCCCCTGCATCTGTCTGACCTCCCTAGTATTCCCAAATACAGAATTGGACAAGTGTTCTACATACAAAACAGGTAGGCTTTATGGGAGAGTTTTCATTAGAATGCCAAAAACCCTTCTGTTTTCTGGTTTTGTTTTATATAATCTGAGGCACATAGCTTTTCTGGACTATTACTAGTCTATTGTATAGTTTACATGGAAATTTTACATTTAGAATTATAATTATCCAGATTCTCTAATTATCTTGGGACACTGACTAATGAACAGAAAGTACTTTTGCCAACACAAATGTAATTTGTGTTTGGTCTTCAATTCTACAAGCATCTTAGTGGTCAAAGTTATAAACTCAAAATGGACAAGCGTTATTAGAAAGACAGGCAAGTGTCTTTCAGTGTATGGCTGAAATTGCATTTTGATTGGATATATTTGCAAGAATGCTAAACTTAAGAGTGGTCATCTTTTTGTCTGTGAAGGTTATAGGTTATGACTGAACGTTGAAATGTACTTGCACGAAATGTTCATTCCGTGTTTGGTGGCTCCATTTAAGCATACCTTTTGCAGAGACATGTTGATGCTTTTTCAATGACAGTAGGGTTTGTGAATAATTCTTTTTTTCCCCAAAATTTTGTGAAATTCAATACATTTTGCTTAGTTTGTACATTTAGATTTTGAATGTAAGCCTCCAGCTGAAAATGAAGCTCAAAAATGGAGGTGAAGAAACAAACTCCAATACGATTGGGGAAGTTACACTGTCAGCTGTAACAGATCTATTTTTTGTAGCCTTTCTTAATTGCTTGCTGATACTGAAAGATCCAGGTAGACTATACCCCACAGAAAATAAATCCCATGCTTAGAAACTAAGTCAGGGCTCAGATTCTATTGATTTTTTATGGAAGTTTGAAAGAACTAGGAACACAGTAACTTGAGTAAAAAAATAGTGGAAGGTAAATGGACATTTCTGACTAACATGAAATTTCCTCTTTTTAAATCTTCAAATAAAGTGACTCGTGCCATTTGCAAGTTTTTTTTTTTTTTTTTTTTTACAGCATCAAATAGAACTTCTGTTTCAATGAAATATTAGTTCATCTAAATCTTATTCACGTTTTTTAGATCTTCCACCACCACCCGACCCGCCCCCTGGTCAGGGTTTAAGGCAGCAAATAGGCCCTGGCCAACGTGGAGGCTCGGCAGAGAGGAAAGGAAGCTCTCTTGAGAGGCAGCAAACATCGAACATAGATGAAACAAAGAGCTCATTGGATCGTCAAGCTAGAACATCATTAGAGTGGCAGCGACAAACCCAGGAATGGATAAGCTCTACAGAACGGCCAGAAGATATAAGGAAAGCCCAACACAAACAAGCGTTCGGATCAGGTGTGTGTGCTGCACCAGTTAAGGCAATATAGACAGCTTCTTGAAACTTTTCGGCTAGAGATTTATCTAACTCGCAGGAGTCTAAGATCGCCTTAAATCCATATGTTCCAGTATTGTTGAGGCTTATGCTAGAAAATAGAAAGACACAAGTGAAATGAAAGCTTGTGATCCAAGTTCTTTCCCTCCTGCAACAACGAAATCTCATTAACACCTAATTACAGTGTTTTGGAAATTAATAATATTGTCAAGCATAGCAGCAGAAAAAACAGGAGCGGTTTTTGGCAGGCAAGGAAGCAGAAACAGATTTTTAAGTATTTTCTATTTATTTATACATATAGGGCCATATTTCTAGTTCTTCAACCTGTATCTAAATTGACAGTAGTTATTTTTGCACGTCTGCAAGTAGGCTGATCCTTCTGAGCTACTGACATTCCTTCTAGCTGTATTTATAACACCATTTTCTCCTTTGCAAAGATATGACAAAGTAATTCATCTCTTAGGCCTAGGAAGATGACAGTACAGGCTTTCCCTTTCATACAGGACCTGCTCATTGCTGAGTGCTGACTTTCTCTTCTAAATGGATTTCAAGTCTGTAAAAACATGTAAAGGAGGTGATGCTGAACTGGAGTTGTAGCCCTACAACATTTGCAGATTCCTTCTCTCAGCCTGACCTCAAGTAAAAGCTTCTGTTTCAGGTCCCCTTACTAGGGTATTTTCTTTAACCCACTAATCACACATTATCCTATGCTGATTAAACAGAGTGACACAAGAGGACAATTACCCAAAGAAGGTAAAAAAAGATTACACAATACATACAGATGTCTCCAGGGCTGCTTCTTCAAGTATGTATTTAGCTCACACGATGACACTAGAGGTACTCACATTATTCATCGTTTTCCTAATTTTATTCTAATACTAATTCTCCTAGTCAGCCTAACACACTAATATCAGTGACATTCTAAGAAAAACAGTGGTACAGGCAAACCTGTCATGGAGGTAGGATTTGTGAATAAATTCCTCCAAGTAAATATTGCTGCACATATTTAAAATGTAAATATTGTAAATATCCATATTTTTAAACATAATAATGGTACCATTAAAAACTTCTAATCTTTCAGCTGTATAAACAAATGAATGGCTGTCGTGTTGTTAAATTATGATGTTAAATCACAGTTTAAAAACAGTATTAGCATGTGAAATTCATACTGCTTAGTGTAATGGCAATTTTAAGTACCATGCAGAAGATGTACAAACTTTTACAGAATAGCACAAACATACTGTTTGTATCTCATTTCTTTTTAAAGTAAGATTAAGAGTGCTTCTCTGACCTTGCTAACAAGAAATCTCCTCCTCTTCCTCCACTTTGTAAGTGTACAGTTACAAGTCATCAGTTATTGTGTAATATAGAGAGTATACAGTAGTAAAATTCCCATACTGCATGACTTGCATTTATGTGTCCCTAAATAAAAAGGATTTGATCTTGACACTTCCATTGCCCTATCTGAGCACTGGACTTAGAGCTGGAGTGATTGCAGATATCTTGATCTTGTCAAATTCAGGATGGCCAAGGCAATTCCATATCTGTTATGCATGACTGAGGATTGCTTTAGGAGATATCAGTTTTTCCCCTGTTTTGAAGGTATTCATAAAGTTTATGTTCAAGGTATGCCAGAGCTTCATATTTTGTATGTGTTTCTTATGCCAGCTTCTTCCACTACAGCTTTCTTGCTCTGTATTCTTTTCTCTGGTAGATTTTAAAAAGGCTACTTTTGTGTGGGACGCTTGTTTCTATGATTAAATTTTGTTTTTAATAATATTAATTGTGCATCTTCCCTTCTCCTTTTCCTTTGTTATCAACAAAGAACTCTGGAGGTCTATTCTCTGGTTTAGACCGTTTTCAGATGTTTCCAAAAGGAGTCATTATTAACTATCAGCTTCCAGAAAATAATTACTTTGCAGTTTAGGTGGTTTCATTCAGACATCACTAAGCTGTGAGTGAAATTTTGAAAGCAAGACCTTTGGTTTGAAGGTGAACAGAATAAAAACATTTAATGCTGGAAACTGTTACCGCTGATTGATTGATTGTTTTCGGTAAAGACAAGATCACCAAATTCCTACTAAAGGCTTCATTGCAGATGCACAGTCGTAACACATCAGATGTGACAGTCTCAGCTACTCCTCTAAAGAAAGTAGTGCTATATCAAGTTACAATAGTCTTAAAATAACATTAAAAGCCTTTTGCTTATCTTATGAGGTACAGAAACATCGTATTACACACATATACCCTGATTTTGCAGAGGCTAGATTTATATCTTCGAATTAAAAGCTCAGTCTTTCAAAGAGAATGGCATTGGCAGAGCCTCCCCATATTCTTTGCAGGACGGGCCTATGAGGCACTGTTTTGATACAAACAATGTATGTTGTTTAAAAAACATGAGCCTATTCTAAGGACTTTAGAAACCTACCTTTCATGTGTTAGAATGCTATGGAAAACTTAACTCTTATTTTATGTCACCATTGGTTATTTTATGGATTGCATTTATTGCTGAGGACACATCAGATAATTTAACACACCATATGCTCTATAATGATAATGCACTTTATATTTATTCATGGTTGTTTTTTCTCAATATTTCATTGAACCCGAAGGAGGCCTTATCCTGAGTCCACAAACTAGAAAAACAAATCAGTTGACCATATATGTCATCTTCAAACTCTTTTGCAATGCTAGTGACTTTTCTTTCCATCTTCTAAAAATGTATCCAGCTTTCTGCTAAACTGATTTATGCTGTTTGCTTTATTGCTGCCTTAATGCAAGCTGTTCCATATTTCAGCCAGCCTTTGGAAAACAGGTTTGCATCTGATTCTATTGTTAGGGGTTGTTATATAAAGAGCAAGTAACATGATTTAGAAGGTTTTCACTGTTAAACGCCATTTGAATATGTCTTTTACGCATTTATTTACATTTCAGCAAGGACAGCGCAGTCATAGCACAAAATACTGATAATGTCCTTATATTCTGCAGTGCAAACATTCTAGTCCTTTGCCAGTGCCACAGGGAGATACTTTGGAGAGAAAGAAGTCAGCTGTCTCCCCTCCTTCTAATAGATTTACCTTACAAAAGGATTCTGTTCAACAGGAGATCAGAAGGGGAATTCCCATGTCCTACTCACTTGTGGAAGTAGAAATTAACAATGAAATCCTAGGTTTCCTCCATTTATTTGTTCTCATTTAGCTTTTCCCTAAGTTAATTGTGCCCCTGCGTCTGCTACAGCCATGGCAAAGGCTTTGAGATTGTGAGTAAAAACATTCTGATCTCCTCTTTCTTTCCAACCATCCCCACCTACTTTTCCTTATGTGTTCCTGCCCTCTATCACAGAAGATATGTTTCTCCTCAGCAGATTGATTAAGAATGAAGACATTGGGAAAAACAAAATAAAAAACACTTTCAGCCCATATCTTCTTTAAAAAATATAAGATTCAAGCAGGAGATATGCCACTGATTTCAGAAGGGGCAATTCTTGTGTTTAAGGTTAAGTGTGTGCTTATATTCTTTCTTGAATCAAACTATATTTAGCAATGTTTCCTTCCTCAGACTGCAAGATAGCAAAAGTGGATCATACACAGCCAAGAAATAAAATAGTGCTTCTATTCCAGTGTTAAATCAGTGCTGCTGTTTGCTTCTTAGGTTAGTGTTATTACAACAAAATCTCCTAGAAACTCTAATCAGATGTGATGTCTTGCTTTACTTGATGCTATATGAATATGCACGGACCTATGGTTTATTAGGTATTAATCCTGAACTCACAAGCACCTCATTATTACAGGTCTTCACAAAGAAAGAGGCAAAGTGAGCAAGAGTAAGCCTTTTGCTCATAATTGAAGATGAAACAAACTGTAGGAAGATTTACTCACCGCAAATATTACAGCTACTAATACTATGTATAATATACGATTTGCCAATGTAATTCACAACCAGTTAAAAAAATCTTCAGTGTTCTTCACATCCTTAGATATTACTGAGCTGCTGGAAGCTAATTAAATTAGCTGATATTGTAGTTCTTTATCCAAATTGATTGAGGTAATGTTACCATAATTTAAGCTAAAGAAAAGGAAAAGCACATTCATGTGGGCTTGAAGCAAAAATCTAATCATAGCTGCATTGTTCTGGAAATTGTATGTGCAGCTATTTTTATTAAACAATCTATGACTCATGATCTATTACTTCATAATGAATCTAGATTTTTTATAATTAATGCAAACTAACTTATGAGTTTACATAAAAGCAAGATTAAGTTCATGCTGGTTTCTTTAACTGTGGAATACAGCATAGAGATGTGTTTTTTCTTAGGTATATTTGCCATGCTATAAAGAAAAACAAGAGAGACATATCTGAAGGCAAGGAATGAGTACGAGGTCCACATCAGGATAGCTTTTTTATTCCTATTGTATTCATTTTGTTCTGCTTTGTTTTTCTAGAAGAGGCACTGGTACCTTATAGTAAACCCAGCTTCCCATCCCCTGGTGGCCACAGCTCTTCAGGAACAGCTTCTTCTAAGGGATCGACTGGACCTAGAAAAGGTGAAGTCTTGAGAGGAGGTCACCAACGCAATGCCAGTGACCTTCTTGATGTAGGCTATGTGGGATCAAACAGTCAAGGACAGTTTACTGGTGAATTATGTAAGTTTATCTCTAGCTACAGTTCAAACTCTSAAATAGACAAAAAGGGACAAATCATAGATTGAGTACGCAGGGAGTGAACTCTAGAGAGGAGAAAGTTCAATGTGATAATCATGTAAAGTTTTACCCAAGTCTTTTTGACTTCTGAGGTCTTTTTCCTGTGATGACAAACAAATGAAGTTCATCTGTTCTTGGGTCTGGAACAATTCAGATCTGTGTAAGCCATGCCAAGGCCATCTACATAGTACATCTTTAAGTATGTAAGACTAATGAAAATGGAAACATTAGGAAAATTGAAAAGAATCCTGGTGTTTTAGAATTTTCTTGGTAGTGTAATGTTCTTGGCTTGGCAATGCCATTGGTGATGGTCTCAGAGGAGTGAATAAAAAAGGGTGCTGAATCTGATGGTCACATTAGTAAGCTTATAACACCTTTTCCTAACATTCTGTTGCTCTTCCAGCAGTGTCCCTTCTTTTTGACCTCAGAGTGGGGACCTCTTTCTCAACTGTATAGCCCAGTTTCTCAGTTGCATATCCCAACATTTTCCTCAGATTCCCCAGGTCAGAGGAACTAGTTTCCAAACTGCTTTCCATTATCACTCAGTGTCTGCTAAACCTTGTATAAAACCATGTTAATACCGCATACGTGACAGTAGTACTAGGTATCAAAAGGTTTGACTCTACTGCTTGTAGTAGTGCACCAACATCATAGCTAGCTCAGGCATCCTGTTAAGTTTACTAGTAAAAACCATGTGGCAGTTGGCATGTCTGCCTCATATTTGCTGTAGTCAAACCTTCATTATCTACCTACAGTTACCTCCTAGTAGCTTGTCAGAGAGCTATTGGTCCACAAACCCCAAACTGTGCTATCTCAGATATGATGTTGGTAAGTGCTGAATTTTATGATCCATCACTTTTCATCTTAGAAACAATTAACTTCCTTCCCCCAACCTATTGCATATTCCTAATGTGCTGCAGTAATATTGCCATAGGCTTTGTTTTGTTTTCTTTTATCCTTATTACAACCTGTTTCTCTCTCTCTCTCTATTTCTCTTTATAGAGTAGTTGAGAAGACACATTGCAAGCTGCTCTGATGGACCATCAGGTCTGAACTCATGGAAGTGATGACACTAAACAGTGCAATGAACATTTTCTTTATTTATGTACTATTAAAAGAACTGTAAATGCAATGTAAAGACACACAGCCACACATATCCCACAGATACTTTACTTGTGTTCTTCTCTTTAATACACCATCCACCTTAAACTATTCCTTGCCAGGAGTATATAAAAAAGAAAAAAAAAATCACCCTCCAGGATGAAAAGGATTTCCTTCTGTATATAATTTCTTTTGTTGCATTGCTATGCAAGCTCACCTTCTTTTTAGCTATGTTCATATTCATGTCTGTTTTTATTGGTCTGTTGTACTATATGTGAATTAATAGGCTGTGGTGCCATATATTAACTTTTAATTGTGTAACTTTTATGTTTAAAGTTTGCACTGCAATTTTATTTGGTGATAAGCACAAAACTCTACTCCTCATGACATGAAGAAAAAAAAGAGACTGAATGTGTGAAGAACGTTTATGTACTGTAAGCTACTTCAGATAATGCTGGATGCAACAGAGTATATTAGGTGGTTTTCCATTGGGGTGTAGAAATGAAAGTGACAGGCAAAACTGATGTCCATGAAGACATCAGAGATAGACTTAAATCTTTTAAAAGCAAATGACATGGTTGTTCTTCCTATTTAAGAAGGGGTCAGAAGTTGGAAGTGTGGGTTTAAAGAGTGAATATGAAAATAAAAGGCAGCATAAGATGACCTCGACCCTTTCACTAGAATGATAAGCTTCTCAACTCTTAGTATCTGTTTTTAACCATCCAATGCCATTGAGTAAAGGGGAAGAAAAACAAACCTTACTACAAACAAAAGAAATTAAGGTGTTTCACTAAAGCTGTTTTTACACTGCAGTTTTGAAAGAATTACTATAATTAATTAATTTCTCCAACCCCAAATATGAGACAGAGATCTCCCAGGAGAAACAAACAATATAAACTCAAGGAATACCTAGTAAGTAGTTAAGGATGCAATTTATTATTAAGACATATTCAGGCTGCTTCCAAAAAAATGAAATATGTCAGAGTATCGTATTTCGTCTTTCCAATACATGTACAGTACAATAGAGGATAGAGCTGCACCACTGAAATTCATGACATTGTTTTGATGAGTCTCGACAAACTTTTGTGTTCTGTTACCTGAAGTCTGCAAGAGCTGAAGTTGAATCCACTAAATTTGTAGTAAAATGTTTAGTGTTTGAAAGGAAAGCAATGGTCAAATTATTTTCAGTTTGCATTAAGTACATTTCTTGCAATGCAATACATCCAAAAAATTGGATACAAACAAAGAAAATTTTTGACCTGTTTTTTAGTGAGTGGCTTTAAACCCTACTATAATGAGGAAATAGCGCATGTTTATAAAGTTTTTGAATAAACCAAACTCTGTAAGTGGACATTAGTAACAGCATCCTGTCTCATCATTAGTTTTCATGATTTTGTCCAGATCTTCTGTATCTCCCAAATCCCAATGAGTAAACTGTCAAAAATTTTGTAGAATAATATATGTGGATAGCCCACTCATTTGATGCTTAATTTAAATATTGCAACCTACAGCTTATTTCTGTTAATTATCTGACCACGAACACAAGTTTTCATTTGAATACCCTTTTCATATAACCAGTCTATGTTGTTTTATATATTGCCTTGGAGCTCACCAGTATTAAGAACACTTTTGGTAATGGCAGAATCTTAGAAAAGTAAATTACAATGCTAAATATGTGTTGCTTTTCATTTCATTAGTTTGTTCCATGATAAGATAAAACACTACAGCCATTGTCTATAACTCAGCACTACTGAATATCAGAATATGCTAGTTAACTTCCTGAAAGTCAAGATTGTTATTTAGCAGGTGACAAACCAAAAAGTCAAGAAAAGATGTATGAATTTGTTTATATATGTGACCAATGAATACATGTAATTTTCCTGCTTGTTAAATCTTAATAGTTAAAACCATTACTTGAAAATGTGCAAAAATGTTCAAGCAAGATAAAGAAGGCATCATATATATACATATAT
This sequence comes from Apteryx rowi, assembly GCF_003343035.1. NCBI lineage: Eukaryota > Metazoa > Chordata > Aves > Apterygiformes > Apterygidae > Apteryx > Apteryx rowi. The sequence continues at coordinate 1,603,155 of NW_020450665.1, read as the reverse complement.
ATGTGTATGTGTGTATATATATATATATGTTTTTTATTTTGGTATTATCATATGAAGAGAAAATTATTCAGGGTCTGATTCAAATAGAATTCTCTGGAAAATGTTTAACTAAGTCACCAGTAGATTCTTTTTCTTTTAATTTGAAAGCTTGTGCTGAGCTTTGGTGGAACACCTTACTCACTATAGTCTAAAATTCAGTATCATTAGAAGTTGACAAAACCGTCCCAATTACTTTCAAATATGTGTTTTATCTCTTCCACTGGAAAGTAAGTGTGTGTCAGTATTAAAGCTGTGCAGTACCATGATATTCACTAACTTGTCCATCTGCTTCTGTACATTTTTGTTCATTAATAATTTGCTTACAATATTACATAAGGTGTTGTTGTGTATCGCAAAGTGTCTCCATTATCTTACAGGTGATGTCTCTCCTTTTTTTCTCTCTCTCTTTTCTATACAGTGTACTTCCAATGAACCACAGTACATATTTTTTAAAATGCCATTTAATTTACTATTTTAAAAGAAGTATTCTTTTTTTTTAAAAAAAATGGAAAACATTTATTGTGAATAATGTGTTTAAAGAAAAGGGATGTTGTGGCGGCACTTAGAATTGTTTTCTAATTTGTTTTTTTTTAAAAAACTGTTTATGGGCTACAGTTTGTTCACGGAAAAGTATGACCTCTTAATGTGTTTCATTGGTATTGTTAGTGCAGCAAAGTTTAATTGGCATAAAAAGTTGGTTAATAGTACTGTTGAAGTGTGTATTGTATATTTACTGGGGAAAAATAAAACATATTCACATTTCAAATCTATGTTAAAAGCCCTTGAGTAAGGAGTCAATATGTGAAAAGTGTAACCTAATGTAAACTGGGAACAATCAGGCAATAATAACATAGACTGAGCTATAATCATCACTGTCCACTTACAGGTAACAAGGATCATTTTATACCCTGGTTTTTGAACTAAACTGATAGCTATCTTATAAATAGGCCAGTGGTAAACATTGCCTGTCATAGGGATTTCTGTTTAAGGTCCTCTCTATATTGGAAATAGTTGTACCAATGTAATTACACTGATACAGCTATTCTAGTGATACCTCCTCCTTTTATAGTTGTGCTATATCAATGTATGGAAAGGACTGCAAGTGCATGGCTTACTTAGCTTAAAACCTATAAAGTAGTGCACCTGTAAAAATCCTGTGTTCAGTGGGTTTCAACCTTTTGAACTGGGGTTTTGCAYTGGTGGAGCTACAGCCAGCCCAGTAAAGAATATCCCTGGGATGTATAGATAGATCCTAGGTCAATTTTTCTCAATTTTGCACTGAATATATACTCAATTTTAAATGCAGGAGGGCTAAAGGATGAAATAGTAAACTGTCACATGTGCTTCAGTGGTGTATTGCTGTATGGGCAGCCATTTCAGTGATGCAAGCAACAGACATTTATTTTTTGTTATTTAATATCTCTCCAGTCCTGATCAAAGTCAGTTAATCTTTTGAGTATCTTCTGGTTGTCACCTCTAATACAACAGAAACACCATTCCTTGGAAAAAGTATGAAAAAAAGGAGCATGGAATGTTTTTAGTGTATTGGTTTAACTATACCCCAAGGTAAAAGAAAGATATGACTGTTTAAAATAATCATGTGCTGGCTTACGCTTACCTTGGCCTGTACATCGCCAGCTAGGAGAAGAGCTGTGTAGTAAAGCTGGGAAAGAGTCCTCACAATTGACAGCGGAAAGGTAGTCAGGTTGGGGGAGATTCTGGCAGGAACTATTATTATTATTCTTTTTTTTTTAACCTCCTTTGGCTTTTCTAGGAATTATGCATTGTTTGGTTTTTTTATAATTAATGGCCTTGTGGAAATTTAGCAGGGGTACTAGAAGGGAAAAAGGTGACCTTCTTTTATAAAGATGGTGGGGGGGAACTTATTTGCTGAGAGGAGGATTTTTTTTTTTAATTTTTTAATTTTTAACACATTATGTTTTGTTCCATCTATCTGGAACACGTTAGTTAAAAATAAATTATTTTTGAAAACCATGTGGGCAATGGACAATTCATTTAGGATGTATATTCAAATAGCAGGAAACACAGCAAACAATAATAATTAAAAAGGCACCTGTGCACCACCTTAAAATCAGCCAGATCCACAACAGTTTCACATGTACTTCTGAACTGTTGATGTATGCATAGATTTCATTGCTTTCCCTTTCCATACCGAAATAATTTTTTAAAAGACCATATGAGGCCTCGATCGTCAAGGCACTAAGTCTGGTATTTAATTTCAGCTGTGTGATTAATCTGAGGCAGAGGAACTAAACTGGGTGCCGTGTGGAGGCGGTTCTGGCCCCAGCTGATCCCCCCAGCAGTGCCCTGCTGGACGTGGCCTCTGGCCCAGCAGGTTTCATGGCTCTCTTCGTCAAGTGCCTTGCAGGTCCTCGTGTACCATATGGGCAAGGTACCGAACCCCGAGCAGAGCTTTTCAAGGCAGGGAAGGTCTCCAGTGAGTTCGGCATTGCAGTGCGTCACGTACGGATGCCAGTCAGGCAGGTCTCGTGTGTGGAGACCACCCTTCCTGGTGGTTGGTGGTGGCCCCTGTCCCGCTATGGGCAGGGTGCAGGGTGCTGCCTTCCTTCCCGGAGCTGGGGCTACCAGATGAGGGAGGCAGCATGGTACTGGGGTCAGGGAAAGCTGGGCATGCTTGTAATGACTGCATACCTATACCCAGCTCATTAAAAGAGAGGTGGGGAGCGTGTCAGAGCAGTGGCCCCAACCATCGGATCTGCTCATTGCCCGCTTCTGTGCCAGATCTCTGACCCTGCCAGCCACTCTCCCCCAAAACAGCAGGTAGGTCTTAGGACCATTGAGACATCTCATGGATCCAGAGGAGGAGGAGGGCAGTGCCCGTGTATGGAGAAGGTGGGCAGCTTTGGGGGGGGGGGGGAGAGTTAGCTCTGAGCTCTAGTGTTTGGTACAAGGCTGTGCACATCACCTGGCCTTAGAAGTGGGGATTGCCCCCTTGCCTGCCCTTGACGGACTGCATAGGGTATAGCCAGGAAGACCTCAGCAGAAAGCGAAGTCCTAGAGGGCACCTCAGCATCACAGCAGCATGTGACACCTCAGGCAGTCTGGCACTGACCATCATGAATTCGGTGCCTACTTCTCACCATGGATCTTGGTGCTCAAAATTGCGTGCACTGATATTTAGACAGGTGAGGTGGTTTTTCCTCAAAAATCTTGTAAGACAATCCTCAAAAAAACCTAGGAAACAAAACATTTGAGGGAGTATCTGTTTGGAGATTTTTTATTTCCTTTTCTTGGGTTTTTTTTCTTAGCTACAATTGAAATGATCTATTTTTTTCTGAACTGCTAAAACATTTCCCTCCCCACTACCTTATTCTCCAGTATATCTCTCTTGGCTGTAAAGAAGTTACCACAGAAGAGAATAATTACATTTGTGTGCATTCTGTGTTGTAATTTTCAACAACAAGGTGCACAGTTGCATTTGGTTCAATTGATCAAAGCCAGATGGAGATTAAATGTTTGTAGGGTTTTTTTTAGAAAGGCCTGTTACCATTTGTGCAGATACTTGTCCCCCATTTATGCTGATCAGTGCATCTTTTGCCTTCAAGGATGCCATTAGTAATTCTCATTTGTGTTCAAAAGCAGGACTCCATTGTGCAGCACTTGAAGAGCCACTCGGATGCAGGTAAAGAATATAACAGCTTGAGCAAGTGCTAATTAGAACCAATTAAACTTAATTGACCTCCTTTGGCAGTAAAATGCTTAATAGAACTTGCTCTGTCCTTGCAAAATGGAGATCTTGTCTCTAAGTGTATGAGTGAAGCATAGTTTCATGTATCAGCCTGTAGTAATTATGTGGATATAACAACCAAGAAGTGGCTTGCTCCAATTTGTTTTAATAACTGAGCTCTACTGTATCAGGGCAGAGCAAGAAAAGTGTGATTTCTAGTCCAGTCTATTTAAAAACCTAATTTTTACAGAGCAAATGAGCATCCCAAGGTACTAATACTAATCTCCAGGAGTGAGCTGGCAGAAAAATAGAATCCCTTTTATAGGTAAGTAATGGTGGGAGCATAAAAAAAGGCAATTATATGGCTGTAAGTTGGAAATGGCTCTGATGCTCAGAGGCTGTGTCTAGCTTGAGTAGTAGGTGTATGCTCTGGTGTGCCTGTGTTGATGCCTTGTCGGGGTGGATGATCTGCCTGCACTGTTGCACGGCTCCCTCTGCACTTGTGATGAGGTTTCCTTCTGCAGACTTTACCCAGCAAGGGGCCAGTGGCATGCGTGCAAGGTTTGGGCTGCTATGGTGCGGGGATGCAAATAGTATGTGTGCACCAAAGCCATGGAGTCCACCAATTCAGACAAAGCCAGAAGTGTAAAAATAAAAGCAGAGAGAGGGTGAAGGATAAGGACTGGATGAATTTAAGGATGTTGGTGGTGAGTGCTAAACTACACATGCCTGGCACAAGCCCTTTTAACGCTTGTAAAGTAAAGCCTAATCGATCCAGTTTCAATGACCATGCTTTGCTGACATTTTTCCTTAGCAGGAGCAGAATGTGACTGATTTTGCTGCTAACTTGGCCTTACTATTAACAGCAATAAAGGTGTTAGTCAGGTGGGGACTTTGATGTGACCAATAACATCACTCTCCCTTCAGGGAATGTTCTTGTGCTGGCTTGTTAATGAATTTCTTTCCTAATGAGTATCATTAAAAACCCTTTGATTAGCTATTTGTGTGAATGCCCTTCCTTTTTCCTCCAAGCTGCTACTTGCACTGCACTACTGATAGCAGGCTCTTGCCGTAGGCGGAAAGCGTGCAGCTGTATTCCTTACCTCATGAATACAAGTCCAAGGCTAACTGCAGCGGCAGAGGGGGAGGGAGGGAGGGAAGAGCTCGCAGATGAGCTGAAGTTGTTTGCTACACGTGTACAACCTGAGCAGGCGCTGGCATTTGGATGGGAATGTCATTAGGGAAAATGAAGAGCAATAGGTAGTGACGGTGAAGCATGTAACAATAATGCGCATACGCCTTAAGTGCCAACAGGCAAAGAAACAAATAAAGCCATAACCCGGAGTAAGGGAATGCCAGAGAATAAATGGACTGTAGCAAGCAAACAAAAAAATGCCGTGTCATTAAATGTAACAAAGTCTGGAAAACAAAATTAAAACAAAACAAGGCATTTTACATCCAAGACCCCTTAATGAGGTATTGATGGTGTAGAAATCGCCTACTCCTATACAAGACAAAAGGAAGGCTGAGATGCACAAAAGCCATTAGGAAACAGATTTGGCTATCTCAGGTTTAATAGAAAGAGATGTGGCATAGCAGAGCACAATTAATCACCAATTGCCTGAAACACTTTCTTCTCCTGAACTACTGCACACCTTTCTTCCCCCCCCCCCATTTTAAAATGACAGTCATTTGATCCAGTTTGTATTTAAAATAAATCTCTTTTCCATCCTCCCCTGCACCCCCTGCATTGTCCCAGTGAATTGCAGATTTTGATAAACAGACCTTTTGCATATACTCTGGCATCTCAAGTTTAAAGCTAGCTTCAGCCTACCCACCTCCTTCTTCCCTCTCTGCTTTTTTCCCATCACGCATAAGCTTCATCTGCATATTTTCTACCTTGTTGTTAGGCATATAATGAGGCTTTTCTATTTTCGTCTTTCTTTGCCCAGAAAGCTGTCTTAGACTCGTCATGCTAAGAGATTTATACAAGTTCAGCTTTATGCTTGATGCATGTGGAATATGAGGTTTAAGTTTAAACTAGGTCATGGGCTGCCTTTAGAGCATTTTTAGCAAGCAAGAGCCATTGATAAGGCTAGATTTGAGTGTTTCAACCCTGTACACTGAGAAATTCAGTGTGAATGATCACAGTTGCAGCAGAATTAAGGCCATGTGCAACAATTGTCTGTGATTCTTTGAGTCAATGTGAATGTATTAGTAGCAGCAGAGAAATGTACCTTAAAACATCTAAAATAGTAAGTAAGTAACTCTTAGTAGTGACAACCTGGTAGTAAATCTTGGCTTTGGTGAAATCTTTGGTAAAACTTTAGCCTTTTCTTTAATTAAGATAAGGTGTCAGAGTTTCCAGGGTAATTTCTGTAGTGTAGTAGCATATTTTTGCTCATCAAAAGACTGGCTTTCTATTTTGTGTACCTTATAGCCATGGGACATTCAGACATATTCTAATTTCCTGTACATGAATGTTTGCATATGAAAAACCCCATTTCCAAACATGGACACTTGAATTGTCTTCTGTCCTAGTCCATCTGTGCTTTTGGATCTTTTTGGAGTGACCCAAATCCCAGGTATTTTCTCAAGCACTTGATCACTAGCTAAAAATATTCAAAGAACCCCTTTCCCATATTTCTGTTTTTTTCATCGTCTTTCATAGCCCAAGAAAGAGAACAGGTAGCAGGTTCAGCTTTTGATTGCTGCCATGTTGCAGTTTGGATTTCACTGAAGCATCTAGGGTGCTTGACTTTCATAGAAACTAATGGTAATTCCATACCTAAAATACCATTAAATGCCTGAGTAGTCTGGAAGAGGACCAGACTTCCCAGAGTTCAGGTAAGCCTCAACCCTTGTACTTTAACTGAGGGCAAAACCTTTTAGTGCCTATGCTACTACTACTTCTTTAGCTATGTCGTACAATTACAGCATTTTGTAATACCCCTGGTACTGCTGCCCCAGTGATGAAGCTTCACTTTGAAACTAAGTTGCTCCAATCTGAAACTGCTACTTGGACCAATATATGCGCTTGGTGGGACAATTCATCTTACATGCTTTTCTAGCAGTAGAAGCACCATAGCAAAAATTGTTGGTAAGAGCCAGGATGCTTTCCTTCTGTCTTGTCCTGTAATGCTCCTGGTAAACTCTGTGTCTTTTTCTGCATAGTTCAGGTTTTCTCTGCTTGGCACAAACTGAGAAAAGATTGGTGGGTCTTTGTGCCAGTGACATCCCTGGCACCCAGGGCCTCACCGGATATGCTCAGTCCTGGAGCAGACTCGGGGCAGGGGAGGAGGGCATGAAGAAGAAAAGAAAAAGAAGGGGAAGAAAAAGCATATGTGCAACCATTTGGGAACAGTTTTCAGGAGAAAAAAAATCCTCTATTTTTCCAGCCAATTCTGTGGCACACTGCAGATCAGATACAAAGAAATAATGCTCTTGCCTGCTCTCCATTTTTATTTAGTTTTGGATAAATGTAGGTAGCTGTCACAGAAAAGGAGATTATGGTAAAAACAATGTTAACTGCCAGCACAGTGGGGCAGTTCTCAGTGCAGGCCTCTGACCATCAATATTAGGATGTGTCAATAAATTGATTATCGTTAGTACACTGTTCTTAGTGCTGACAATAATAATGACAGAACGCTCTTAATTGGTCCCATGAAACAAAAATGAGACACAAAATTCTCCCCTCTTCTACAGTGAACGGTTGCTTTTCTCTCTCAAACACTCAATATTAACATGGTAGTCTTGGGGGTGTTCTGAAGCATCTTATGCTCTTCACTGTCTTAAATCCATTTATTAAACTGAATGCTGTTGTGCATGAGGCTGACATTTGGTGATTCACAGTTTCTAATAGCTGCAGGGTGCTCATTTTTGGAAGCAGTTTTATGATGCTACAAAATGTCTTCTCTGCTTTTGCTGGCACATGTCATACCATATAGCCGAAGCAGAGCTGTCAGGACAGCATGTCTCTATTTAGCAGACCATTGTTTGTCATCGAACTGATATTCTTGGAGGTTTTTCAGCTTTAGCATTGTTGCCAATGGTTAAATTTCAAAGCTTCATAAATGACTATGCACAGGAAGATTAATCCAGCTGGCAAACTAACTACTTCTAAGATTTTCGTAAAAGTCATCAATAGAGGAGCCAATAATTTTCACTCTCTGGTGAAGTCTTCATTATGGAGCATCTGAAACCTTGTTATAATGTGAATGACTTTGACATTATATCTGCAGTTATGTGCTTGCACTTCTAATAGCACTCAAAGAAAGAGAATTTATCACCAGTAAGAGCCTCTGAAAGTACAGTAACTTAATTTTCCTCTGCATTCATACAGTGTATAGGTTTAGTAAGGGTCTCTCCTGTTATTTACAATGTCTTTGTCAGATTCTTTTTATTTTAATTCCCTGGTATATAAAACCTGGTGAATGTCAGCACTTATAAAGATCAGCTTTCAATAAACACAATCTACAAGGATGTGAGTCTTGTAGGACACAAAGAGTAGGTCACTCCATAATGAGCAACTGCGAAGGGAGAACAGGTTAGCTCAAAACACTTTGTGTTTGTCAGATTTAATTTAAGGTTTTGACTGTGTGCAGACTCAGAAACAATCATCACAGGTGGTCTAGACATGGTAAAAAGAACTGCAATGAATAAAAAGACTGTTGTGCTATAATAGTATCCTAACACCTGAAGCAGCCATGGTAGCTGTTGTTTCATCATTCTTCAACATTGATTTTATCATTCTGAAATGAAATTATTACAACTTTGACCTGCTAGTGGATCCTGTGATATTGAAGAAGCACTAATAACATATTTGTTTGTCTTTGTTCCTCCTCTTTCTCACCCTGTCCCCCTGCAATAGACTCAGGTTCTTCTTATTTGAGATGTAGCCCATTATCAGCATGACCCTGCTGATAAAGCACTCCTGGATGACTGCAATGTTTAAAAAAAAAAAGGGGGGGGGGGCTTCCTTTGGACAACTCTGCTAAAAGAAGATATTCCTCTTTTTCCTCTTAATAGAATTTTTGTCAGTCTTTACTGATCTCCAGAAAGAAATGTCTTATTCAAAAAAACAAATTAAGATTTGCCTAAGAGAAACATGTTGATAGAGGCTTTAATTCCCTATCAGAGAGGATCTGATCCTGATCCTTTCATATACTTTAAGTACAACCTTACCTACAGAAGTCCCCCAAAAAGATTTGCTGTTACTCAGCGTACAATCTCTGCTCCACACTGCTCTCACAAGACATGTAGACCTTTCTTCTTCATGTCTTTCATTTTTCACAGAGCTACTCTTAAAGTCTTTAAGACCTACAATCTTCCCTCTAATATTTGTTATATATTCTTATTTCTGCACTAGCTTTACTATTCTTAATTTCTCAACCCTCAGTTTTCCTATGTTTTTCTCCTGAGGGCATGATTTTGTTCTTTGAGCCCTTTCTACAGATCACACATGGCTTCCTTGTTGCTTGGAGAGGGCCAAAGTGCTCACCCTGCCCCAGCATAATCATTTACAGATTGCCCATACTTATGTACATGTTAAGATAGCTGTTGCTGCTTTTATAGGCCTATCTTGAGCATGTGTTCAGATGTTCCTGTGTGACATGAAAAAAACTGACCAAATAATAAAACTTTAACTTTGAGAAGATTTTTCACATCTCCTAGTCAGGCCTGGTTCCCTCTGTGACATGCTATATTTACGCATGTGTGCAGTAGCTTTGAACAGTTTAATGTTTGCTCTTCCAAAATTTTCCTTCAGTTGCAAAAGTTATTGATGTTGATTAGATCTGGAAATACAATAAACAACTTCAGTATCTCTAAGCTTGCATCTGCTTTGCCAGTCAGTGATTTGGAATGGTTTCAATTCAAAACAACTAGTCAGGGAGAGACAGAACCTAGCAGGCTTCCTCATTCAGCTATAGCCGTAAATCATCATACAGCCTGGCATTGACAAATTGGTCTTGGCCTAGAGCATCCGGGAGCTTTGTGAGAAACCTGGCTAGAGTAGGGCTATAACATTAACAGTCAGCACCCTGGGATATGCTTTCAAACTTCTGGATGGAGATGAATATGTAAACAATATGCTTTGTGGGCAAATTTCTAGGGAAATCTATTGATATTTTAAATTTACCTTCAATTATTTTTCTCAGAATTTTCTTTCAGTTCAGTCGCTATCTTTGTTTTCCAAATGAGCATGAGCAAGGTGGATCTAGGATGATAATCAGGCTTGTCTGTCAGGAGTGATATGAGAAAAATAGCAGGCCAGTTGCAATTTAGTGCACAAAATATTGGTGTTAAAGGATAGTCGGTTCATCAAACTTTATTGAAAATGATCAGGATTTCCAGTGGTAATTTAGACTAGTAGCTGGAAAACAGTTCTAATCGGACTCAGAGGCTGAGTAGCTGTCACATATGGTAAATCTCTACAGAGACTCTGAAAATAGACTGAAAATTAATGAGCTTTTAGTTTCAAGACTGATGTCTCTTGAATACTTCTTCTATTTTCTCTAAGATTTTCCACTTCTCCTCCCTGTCCCTGCCAACTTACCCATTCCTTGCTACAAATTCCTTATCTCAAAGAGTCATTGAATCACTTTTCTGTACGTATGCCTCTGTGTATAATAGAGCTTAAATTGAATGTTTTAAACATTTCAGTATCTTAATCTGCCAGGAAGTGATTGGCATAACTGGGGAAACGGTGGGGGGCAATGACCCCAGTATGTTATTCTGTGAAAAAATAGCATTAACTTTGCATGCAAATACACATTTCTTATTAATAACTGTCAATGAGATGCTGCTTCCTGAACTTTATGATGTTTCTACTAGCTGCTGCTTCTCCTCTTTTCACTTTAGCTTTTGTGCTGATTCTTTGCTCCATCTTCCAATGTTTACTTCTATCTCTGTTTTTTTTTTCTTTTTCTAACTTGCGTCTTTCTGCTTTTCCTATTCTGCCTCCTCTCTAATACTCTTTTTCTCTGCTTTGTCTAGGATTTCCAGCTCTCAGGCTACTCTCCAACACCAGCCTTTCACTGTCTGATTTTCCAAATCACTCTTTCCTCCATCTGCATTGCTAATGTGAAATTCACTATTTTAAATATAAGTCATTCTAATCTGTGAATAGCTGCATCTCTGAGGATGCATATGGCACACTAGATGCCTCCGGAAAAATGAGTCAAATTCACTTGACTGTTAGCCCTGTTTTATCGTGGACCAGATTTCTTCTTCTTACAAAATGTTATAGGATTGTCTACACCTATATATAGTGTGTAAATATCAGGGAGGAAGTAACAATTTCCTACAAACACACTAGTTCAAATCAGGGGTGGAGGGTAGAGGAAGTTGGCAATACCTATTTCTTTTTCATGATCTCAATGGTGCTGTTCCAGAAAGATTTAGAACTGCTTATAAAGCTATTGGTTGGGTGCTGTAAGATGAGAGTACAGTAAAATATTGTTCTTTTTCCTCATTAAAGTATTATGGGTCCAGTTTGACATAAAATCCATAAAACATATGGATTTGGAGAACTTGGAATCATTAATAACACAATGGCTTGTTTGTGGAATAAATATAAGAGAAAGATGAAGTGGAAATTAAATGTAATTGAAAAGGAAGTGAATTTTTACAAAGGTAATATACCTTACCAGTGTGGTTGAATCTACTGGTTTAACTGCGAAGCAGAAGAGATTAGGATCGTTTAATAATGCAGATGCAGGTGATCTCCGGGAGGCCTGGGCTGGCAGTCAGCTCTCCTGCAGGATGCGTGCTGCCATTGATGAGTTGTGTCGTCAGGTAAGGGAGTCACAGGAGGAGGTCAGTAGGCTGCACAGCATCCGAGAAGATGAGCAAGAGATAGACAGGGTATTCTCGGAGACTGTGCAGCTTCAGGAGTCCCAACCCCCCACAGCAGTGGAGTTGCCGGAGGGCTCTGTGCCGTGTGAAACGGTACATCATAACACCGTAGAAGAAGGCTGGAAGCTGGTCACTGCTTGTGGGAGGAGAAAGGCTCCTAGTCCTCCCGAAGACTTGCAGCTGAAGAACAGGTTTAGTGCCCTCCAGGATGAGGAGGAGATGGGCATGGCTGCAAGGGGAGTAACTGGGACAACAGACCCTGTGCCCTGCCGGAACACCCGGAAGAAGCAGCGGGTGATTGTTGTGGGGAACTCCCTGCTGCAGGGGATGGAGGCACCTGTCTGCCGACCTGACCTCTTGTCTAGAGAGGTTTGTTGCCTACCAGAGACTCAAGTATGAGATGTCTTACAAAGACTCCCAAGGCTTGTCCGCACTTCAGACTATTACCCTCTGCTGCTCTTCCATGTGGGCGCCAATGACACCAAGGGCAAACTGGAGACCATCAAGCAGGATTTTAGAGCTYTGGGGATGGCGGTCAAGGGTCTGGGAGCCCAGGTCATCTTCTCCTCAATCCTGCCAGTGAGGGGGATGGATGAGAGGAGGAGACAGACTTTCCAAGTTAACGACTGGCTGCRCCGCTGGTGTTGGCAACAGGGTTTTGGTTTCTACGACCATGGGACCCTGTTTGAAGATCGACAACTGATGGCAAGAGATGGGATCCGCCTCATGAAGCAGGGCACACATGTCTTTGCCAACAGGTTGGCCAACCTGGTAAGGAGGGCTTTAAACTAGGAAAGATGGGGGAAGGGGAGAGTTATAGTGCCAGGGTAGCTGGCAAAAGACAGCTCAAGTCGGGATGCCTCCAGCAGGTGAATGCAGCTGGGGAAGCACGCATGGGATGTGGCTATGGAGGATCCTCTTGTATCCCTCCTGGGAAACCTGCATGCTCGATCACCTCTCTGAAATGCCTGTACACCAATGCACGCAGCATGGGGAACAAACAGGAAGAACTAGAGATVTGTGTGCGGTCGCAGGGCCATGATCTCATTGCCATTACAGAGACATGGTGGCATAGCTCGCATGACTGGAATGCCGTCATGGATGGCTACATGCTTTTTAGGAAAGACAGGCCAGGAAAGCGAGGTGGTGGAGTTGCTCTTTATGTGAGAGAGCAACTGGAAYGTATTGAGCTGTGCCTAGGGGTGGATGAAGAGCGAGACGAGAGCTTATGGGTAAGGATTAAAGGGCAGGCTAGCATGGGTGACACTGTTGTGGGTGTTTACTACAGGCCACCTGATCAGGAAGATGAAGTTGATGAGGCC
>NW_020450665.1:1542575-1588438 GCF_003343035.1 Apteryx rowi | reverse complement strand
TACTGGAGCAAGTCCAGCGAAGGGCTACAAAGATGATTAGGGGACTGGAGCATCTCTCCTATGAGGAAAGACTGAGAGAGCTGGGCCTGTTTAGCCTGGAGAAGAGAAGGCTGAGAGGGGATCTTATTAATGTATAGAAATATCTTAAGGGAGGGTGTCAAGAGGATGGGGCCAGACTCTTTTCAGTGGTGCCAAGTGACAGGACGCGAGGCAATGGGCACAAACTGAAACACAGACAATTCCATCTGAACATGAGGAAAAACGTCTTCACTGTGAGGGTGACCGAGCACTGGAACAGGTTGCCCAGAGAGGTGGTGGAGTCTCCTTCTCTGGAGATATTCAAAACATGCCTGGATGCAATCCTGTGCAATGTGCTCTAGGTGACCCTGCTTGAGCAGGGGGGTTGGACTAGATGATCTCCAGAGGTCCCTTCCAACCTCAGCCATTCTGTGATTCTGTGATTTTAACTGACGCTGAAAGAGATGTTCTCATCTCCTGTCAATTGTTTGAAAATCAGCCAGTAAATTATCCTCATTTTGAGGCACGGTTGCTGTTTTGGCAGGTGACCATGCAGCAAGCAGGCAGTCCTGGGAAGACCGTGGCCACAATGCTCTTTGGCTTTTGTCTCCACCTTGGGGAGAGGGGTGCCCCACCTGGGCTTCACTGCCTCCCACATGGCTCTCTGGGGGCACATGGCAGAGGGGTTTTGTGGTTTGGTTTGGTTTTGATCCCTTGCCCTGCGGAGAATTTGGAGAGCTGCTGTGCGTCGCTCAGAAAGAAGCAGCTTCTGATGGTCTGGGCAACTTCTCTGGTGTCTTTGGTTTCCATCTGTAAGGCTGGGCATGGTGGAAATTCTTGGACGCAGCTTCTCCCTCTCCTCACCCCTCGCTTGCAGAGACGCAGCCAGAGTAAACTTTTAGAGCAAGTTGGGGAAGAAGGTAATGGCACTTGGGGGATTGGGAGAGAGTCAGAGGATTAAAAACAAAGAAAGTATTTGGATCTTCCTCTCTGTCCCGTGTGACTAGAGCTTCCTTTTTTTTTTTTTTTTTTTTAACCCACCCTGCTACCTCTGCTTCCTGGTTCTGTGTTCTTGTGTAGGTCTCAGTATGTTTCTGGAAATGTTTTGTCTACTAGTGTTTGTGGCTTGGATGCTGACAGATAAGCTTCCTTCTTGGTGCAAAAGATTAAAAAAAAAATTGGTACATATAGCTGCCATATTCTCATTTTCCATTTCTCACATTTGATTATGGTTTCTGCACAGACTGGAACCACAGAATTGCACGAACAATCTCTAGAGTGCTCTGGTCCTCCGGCACTGCTAACTAGAAATGTAGCTAGTTCACAAGGAAATCCCTGTTTCCATGAAGTATTTCAACAATCTGCTAAAACTTTATATATAAATGGATAGAAGGATTTCTTTTGTTTGTCTGTTTTTTAGAGAGCTGTGCTAGTGAAGTTGAAGACTAGATGGATTTGTTGCTGATACTAGTTGTTACATCAATTGTCTCATTCCAATCCTTCTGAAAAAGCCCAAACAACTCTTCTATGTAGGCATGTATTGCAAAGTGCTTAGCAAGTATTTTCTATTGAGATTAAGCTAGATAAATGATAGGTGATTTCATAGTGTAGATTACAGACAGGCAGCCTGGTATGCAAAGCTAGCAAAGTTAGAGATGTAGCCATCCAATTTTTACCAATTATTAACCTGCACCAAAAGTTAACTGTCAAACTGCAAGGATCAGGGTTTTTTTATAATGTGTAAAATGACATCTGGCATCCATGTTTGTTCAGTTTTGAGCATCTCATGACCAAGCACAGACAATTACAGCAAACTACGCTGTTTGGTGTTGAGAACAGGGATTATTACACTGGGTCTCTCAAAGTTATTTCAGTCAGAACTATGGCATGAATTTAGACCAAATCATGAAGCTAAATGAAGCTATGACATTGCTCTATATTAGTAAATAGCTAAGTGTTACTTAGTAGAAACATTTTATTCTGAGTCTCTAATACATATCAAGACTGAATATTATAATATATGAATACACCAGCATTTTACAAAGATTCATGGGCAGATGGATAAAGTAGTGCAATAAACACTGTTCCTCTCTGTTGCTGTGTTGACAAGACTATAACTAATGAAAGCATGTTGAAAAGAGTCCTCAAAACCCGATTAAGATTTATATTTTGTCAATGGAATGCTCACAGAAGCAGATTTCATGAACCAATAAAGCAATTCCATGGATGTGTGAATTACAGAATTACCGATTAAAAGAAAAAATAAATGCCAGAGCTATCTGGGACATTGTGTTTGGTGTCACTGTCTGATGAATTTGTTTTAAAACGTAAAAGGATTTAAAATGATCATTACTTAGACTAGGATTAGTAATAAATAAGCAAAGGCTTTTTTGCTAAAGCCGTAGGTGAACAATGGCACTTGAAAATGAAACACTGGCAAAATGCCTGTCTCCGCTGGGAAAAGCCCAAAGAGCCAGCAGTTTCTCTTTGAACGCAAACAGCCTACAGAATGGAAGCGTCTTTCTGATGCATTAAGAACATCTCAACAGGGCACATGTTTCGTCGTTTTGTGTGTTTTTGTGATTACTTGTTTAATCATAAGTAATGGTTAAATTCACAGAGACAAACACAGAGACTGTACACTCATTCAGTCTGCTCTTTGTGGGTCATATGTTTACCTCTAAACTCRTTTTTTTCCTCATCTGTGTGATGTGTTTTTGGTTTTTTAATTTCCTTTCCAACTGCATCTCACAAGAATGAAAAGACTGAAATATGACCACAGACTTTAAAAACTGATTTTTCTCACACATGTTTTTAATTTTTTTAATATATATCTTACTGGAACCAGACACATTCCAGCATGCATACACATAGCAGAATTTTCCTGTCTCCTTAGTTCCAACACAAGACATTTGTACAGTTCTTCATAATGGTCTACCTAAGTGAATGGGGGATTTTTCTAACATCAAAATAAATAAAACAGGGAATTCAGCATTTTGCATATGAAATGTAAAAAAGTTGACTATCCTACGCTGTTTTGCAAAACAGAACTGGGATTGTGACTTGTGTTTGTAGTTCCAGGTTGGTTTTGTTCCGAAGTGAGTTTTATAAAATCATGTATTTAATTTTTAATGAAAATGGCTAAAAGGCTGTTTTCCCCCCAATTTACAAAGAAAATTCAAGTTGCAGATAGGTGGCATAGTAGTGTGTATAAATGCAACAAGTAAGTTTCTAGAGCACTCCTTTATGGCAATACGAGTGGCTCTGTTTTACCAGTATATGTAATTGTCTTTTAAAAAACACATAATTAAAAGCATTTATTCCATCCACCCTCCATTATTTACACCTCGGGCTATTGTTGTTTACAAACCCCATTTGAGAGTTTAAAGACCTGAGCGTAGGCTCTCTATAGAGGCTGAAGACCAGAGAAAGGGCCACCTCACCCCATAGTCCGCCACCCCAGGGGAGCCTGCTCCCTTTCCATGCCTCCTACCACAGGAGGGAAAGCCCTTGGGAGCTGATTACATACATTTTTCCGGCAGCCACGGGCTACTGCTAGATGTACTCTTTCCTGGTTTGCTCAGGCCTGCAGCAAACCTGGGAGAGGAGAGACCCCTGTCACTACTGCAGCATTCAGCTGGATTGCCTCCTGGGTGGCATTTGTGGAAACTTGTCTCTCTTTGCAGAGCAGACACTGAAATATAGAGATGAGATGTCTGATGTCTTATACAGAAATATGAGCTTGGACTTTCTTAAGCTTCCTTTGCTTTTCCTGCCTTCCTCTCCCCACCCCTAGAAGAAGTATTTTTGCTTCCACATACTAAAGGATCCTGCACACCTGCTAGTAATGAAAAAATCACCTGCAAGAGTAACCAGAGAGGTCTTGTTTTAATGCTTAGGATCTGGTTTTGATAAAGGTTGCATTTATTTCTACAAAAAAAGGCTATTTGGCAGGTACATGCTTGTGACTTGCATACAAAAGAGGGGATCTTGGTAGCTGCTATCTTGGTGGATGAAGTGTGCCAAAGGCTTATACTAGGTATCTGGATGTGGCCTGACTGGTTATATCTGCCCTGATGAATGCATCCAGGATCGGTGACTCCCTGGCCTCCTGGCCAAACACTGCAAAGTGGTTGCATGTGTGGTGCTCAGCATCAGCCCCTTGTAGGGCATGCTGGCCACCCCACACGATGTGGCATTTAGGCTTGATCTCTGTCTGGCCTTCTGTGGTATCCCCAGAACACTAAAATGCAATTATTATTATTTTCTGTGGGTTTTTCCTTCAGTTTAACAGGTCTGAAACAAAGTGAGAGCTGTACTGCAGCACGAATGTTTTTATAGCATGGAACGGAGCTGCATTATGGCAGTTGCGGGAATGTCTGTGGGTGCAAAACCCCTTAGAGGATAGTCGTGAAGAAGTGTGTAGAGTGGAGGGAATCACAAGTAGCACAGCCTAGTTCATGTAGCCTGTTGGGCCTGATCCCTGGAAAGGTCTGTTCAAGCAACAGAGGGAAATCATGGCTCTCTCCAACCAGGACCCAGGGCAAACTGAGGAGTAAAGTTAGGTCAGTGAGCGTACCCACTGTGAGAGTGTGTGTTTGTGGGGGGGTCACTACTGGCTTTCTTTTTTATCTTGCATGTCTTTATTTGTATTGTTCAGGACTTGTCCTATTTTAGACAGCCTTGAAACAGAACTCAGTAGCAATATATTCAAACTGTCCATATTGGGGGTTGTGTGTGTGTGACTTCCCTGAAGACAAAATATGTCTTTTTCTAAATTTTTGTTAAGAAACCAGGGGCTATGTTAATATTCTGCCTGTGAGCAGGCCTCAAAGGATTGTCTATATSAGCTCTGCATTAATAGTCTGAATGCAACAGTGCTTCAGTCACAGTTGCTCCTGCTTCCTGAAATTGCTCCTATTTTAAGCTGTCAGTTTACAGACCTAGAGCACCCTGACTTTTTAGAAGATAAAGATTCTCCCCAAACAGCTAATGTTTTCAAATAGTGGACCTCATCAAGTTTCTGAGCCCTGTACACCTGAAAAACATTAATGGGCCAACATAAAATGACAGATTTGAGATTAATCCTAAATCTGGGTTTTGCCCAGGAATGGTTTCTTCGTAACCGGGTGCTTAAGCTACCCAGACCCAAGCAACAAGCACAATTCTTTTTGCATTCCACCAAAATGGATGAATCTGTAATTTTGATGGCATGTTTGCAGTTTCTAAAGAAACACTCAATGGGATGCTGCCATTATATGCTCAAGGAAATAAATTTAGATTTTATAAAAGCCTCTGGTCCTATGGATCAAGAGAAGATTTTAACATATTGCTTATAGATTCTATTTGATTCAAAGACTTGTTTTTTTAATGGAACAGAGTAATTTCTATGTTTATATTCTATATTTTATATTTAATGCTTTTGGTGTTAAGCATGCATTCTGTGTGTGTTTTACAATGCCTGCCCCCAACACACACACTCCACATATGTTTCCTCTCCTGCTTTGAATAGAAATCTAACACTGTAAGTGGAGAATGCTGAACTACTGTTTCACAAGCTGTCATTTAAGTGATAGATGGTAAGTTGGAATTTTGCCATGCAAATTAGTTAATGCTCAGATGAAGACAGTGTTTAACTATTCAAATAAGATCTCATTCYTGATCAGCTGTTTCAGCTTATATCTCCAGTGAAGCAGACAACTAGCTTTCAACTGGAGCAGACAACTAGAACTCCACAAAACCATCAACTGTATTCACTTAGTACGATCTCAGGAGATCGAATGATGCTCAAACAGCACTGATCTGTAGCTATCAGCTGGAAACAGCCATGGATGCTGATCCTTCAGGCAAAAAAACCTGTGACAGTTGGTAGTATTTTGAAAGAAGGATTTACATCTCTGGAATCTGCTACAGAAATGTAAAAATCCAACAAACGCACAGTATGACCTTTCTTTTATCAAAAACATATGTAAAATTCACATATAAAGAATAATATATTTAGAATCATAGTAGGAGCCAGGACTGACTCCTATAGCTAAGTTTCCTAGGCCTACACTTTAAATGCATATAACCTTTCTTTAAGCAGTTTGCTTCTGCTTTTGTTCTCAGAAGACCTTTGAAATCTGGAAGGAAGAAAGTCTCTTGGCTATACAAAATGCCCTGTCTTTACCTGATAAAACTCCTTGCCGTTATACATTTAGAGCACTTCATTTCAACTTATTTCGCTTGGATTTCTCAGGGAAATTTTGGCAATCTGTCAAATAGCAGGAACCGTCTGCAGAGGGCTTGTCCCCAGCCTCTCACCAGGAGCAGCACTGGGGCCTGGCAGAGAGCGTGGGGCACCTCTGGGAGCATCCAGAGTCATCGTGCAAGGGCAGAGGGGAAGGAGCCCGTYGTTCCCCCATGGAGGCTCCTGATCGCCCTCCTCCAGAGCCTCCCCAAAGGAGCTGCCCCAGCTCTTGGGGGTGAGGAATACTTAAAGCCAAATTTAGCCACATCTGGGGCCTCAGTTTGTTCTTGGTGGCTTATGTCTGTTGCATAGGCCAGATCGAACTCTGCTATGCTGGCTAAACCAGTCCATCCTGTAGGGCTGGTGGCAGTCGCCTGTGCTGCAGCTTTGCAGCACCACCCTGATGCCAATGAAAGATGGAGAGTGTAGCAAAACAGTTGTGTTGTTTCTGAGAAAAGAGGGCCCAGGAAAAGATGTTGCTTTCCACTACAAAATAATGAAATCTACCCACCTTTTCTTTTAACAGTGCAAGTGCCCTCATACTTGATACTGAGGGTGATATTTTGTCATCGATGCTTCTTTCTTCAGGCTGCTCAAAATCCATCCAAAGTTTCTCTTGAAAGATGTCTGCAACATGTGTCTTCCAAAATGTTAGAGAATACTGCCTGCAGTGGACATGCCTGATCTTCTCTTAGATCCTACAGGAGAATGTCAGAAAGGCTGTAGCGAGTCAGATGTTGCCTGCCATGGCAGCCGGTGGGGGCAGAAGGATCAGCCTCATCCGCTTGCTGTTCCTGGGTGAACGGGATGTGCTGGCCACCTCAGCTACTGCCAGGGTGGACAATTGGCTTAGATGGAGGGTGGAATGGAGGGGATGGAGAAAAGAAAACTGGCTGCTGAGGTATCCATGAGTGGGCGGAGAAGTGAGAGGAGGGAGGCAGGCAGTGGGGAGAACACTGGAAGAAAGCACTGCTAGAAACTCTGGTTAAGTCATGAAAGTTGGAATCAGCCCAAATTTTGGAAGCCATTAAAGAGTAAGTGGAGAGGGCCATCAGTTTAGTGCTAGTGTTTGCAACCCTAGTTTGCAGTTGCTAGTTTGCAATCCATTGGACATATCTTTTTGTGTATGTTTTTATATATATATATATATGTATGTATGTATGTATCTATGTATGGTATGGTCTGTCTTCCTGTTCATTAATRTATGTTCTAATCTCATTCCATTCTTTTTATGCTCCTTAGCAGCATCTCCACTGTTAAGTCATATGCTAGAAGGGATGTAGGTAGCCAAATCAGTTTGGGCTAGCCTGGCATTTCTCCCGGCATTCTGACTCAAAGCTGAAATATGTTGCTATCTTTCACAAGATGTTCACAAAGCAACTTTTTACAAAGGAAGACTATGTAGTGTGCCACCATTTGAAATCCCTTTATGGTGTTTTTCCATTAAAACAACAAACCTTGGCAGCTACCATCTACATTTTTCTTATTCATAGCCAGCCATTTATATTATTTAGAATGCACTTGGTTAGCAAGGACACAGGTTCAAGGCACTGTCATCTGCCTTTGTATAATTATAATTGTGCCTTAGAAAACACTTACTTTTGTCTTCACTTCTGTATGTTTATCTCTTCTGTGGATTTGCTACCCCCTGCTGCATACAGTAGTTTCTTTGCAAACATTATTTTAGCAGGGATCTTGCAATGCTCTGAGTACTTTCTAAAAGGTAAGTTATTAAAAAAAATCCAGTTGCTTCAATCTTTTTGTGTGACCTTAAGTCATGAGAGTAGATTTGATGGTTTCAGTGCAAAGACCTGCAAGTGTAAAAATTGCTTCAGTGCATCAGGGCTTAGAAAACCAGATTCTACTGTTGTGGTTTACTGTATGCAAGAGTTACTGTAAGGTCTGTAATCAGAAGGGCAAGGCACACTAGCTATAATGGAGACAAAAGCAATAGTAAGGCCTTCAGCATGGGCTAGCCAACCAAGCATGTACCGAATGCCCCTGCCGAGTGTGCACAACAGGTGCTGAAGCTCACAGGAGCACCCTGGCTTCTTTTGCTCCTGACACATTAGTTAGATGCTCTGTCTGGTGTGTTGTGTCACCCCGTACAGTGATACAAATACCATGGTTCGGTGAAGAGGCAGCTCACCATGATTCGGGAAGTCTCCCCACACCAACACACACACACACACAAGTGCTCAGCCTTTGCCCCTATTACATCATATGAACCATCTCCAGATCATGATGTGTTAGAAATGAAGCCTGACCTGGTTAGCCACACTCAGGCTTTCCTTCAAAATTGCAATACAAACTTTGCAGCTTCAGGCCAGGGCTAGATGAAAGACTTTCCTGCTCTAATTTAGGTTTGTGTTTTCTCTCTTGGTGAAATCACAGTAATGCTAGATTTCCTACAGCACAGATATTTTTATACTTAACAGTGTAGTGCCACAAAGCATAAGATTAGAACTTCTTTGTCCTATAATCTCAGTAGAAGAGAGTTTATGGATTGTGAAGAACAAAGCACAAATATATATAGTGAACATAAAGAAAATACAGGAAAAAGAACTGAGTTTCACTTTACATGTATGATTTACTGAATCAAGGGGTCTAAGTTTCTGCATTGAGCATCCTACAGATTAAATTAATCATTACAGCTCTTCAGTTTTGCTCTTTATATAATCTGTTTCTGGAAAGGATTTTGTATTTTCACAAAAGGGTTTTAAATGTGCATCTTCCTGCTATGCTATCTTGTGGTGTGGCATTCATCTCACGCAAGGAAAAGAGTTCAGTTTTACAGCAAGAACTCTGCTTTTAACTTTGCTTGGGAGTGTGCAAGACTTCCTGCCTCTAAGTAGGATTTCAGTATTAAATTGTCTTAATCAAAACTGGATTTTTAACAGAAGGTCCCTGGCTAACTTTTCCTTTATGCCTGTTCAGATTACAGCACAGCGGGCCTCAGGCCCTAACTGGTGACTACCGTGGGGAAATCTGGTAATAATAATTATGTCAGATATACATTTAATCCCCAGTGGACCCTTTCATTAGTCCCTGTCCCTGCAATAACACTGCAATGGGAATGCAAGAACCGGGGCTAATAGGAGAAACTGAAGTCTTTGCAATGGCCAGGGAAGCCTACTGCATCAGTGCTGCAGCAATGTGGTAGTCCATAGTTGGGCTGGTGGTCCTGCCTCCACGGAGTTCGGTTTCCACTGAGTAGTGGTTTCCAGTTACTTCTAACTGGAGACCTATTTTTGACACTCTGTTAGACCTTTGCAGTTTTGTCTCCTTTTCTTTTTCCCCAAACAGCAAGTATGATATTCACGGACTTGCATAAAATGGTCAAGTGGGATTTAGCTACAGATGAGGTTTTAAAATATTTCTCCCCTCCCTGTTGTCTGCTTACTTTCATATCCTATGAAAGAGGTTTAAATGTTACATAATGTTATCAACATGTGATGCAGGTGATGTGACATGGCCTTGAAGCCTGGATCTAAGCAATCTACGTACGTGCATTACATAGCCACTTAACCTATTCCCGTGCTCAAAACCATGCCTGCCTGTTTCTGTGCTCTGACGCCCTGCTGCTGCAGTGGGGTTAGATGGCAGCTGATCCAGTCACAAAGGACCTCATTCAGCAAGGGAGAAAGTAGTCTTATGTAGTGTCAAACAGGCATTATGTGTCTATACTGTTTTTTTCTTTGGTGGTGGGAGTTAGTGGTTCCCCAAATAAGTTCAGTTTTGCTTCCTTCTGTGCTACTCATCTTCCTTAGTTGCTGCACTTTAGAAAAGAGCAGTGTGAGGCTGAAAATCTCTTTAAAAAAAGAATGTTGTTAACAAAAGTAACAAGGACACTAGAGAGCTTTCCAATGAAAAGTATATGCAGGAAACAATTTAGCCACTGATTCCTTTCTTTATTCTTGACACCTTTCTTTTGTCTTCAGCAAAGAGAACACTATGTAGTGTGAAGTTTTCCTTTTGTTTGTGGTTGCCTTCGAGTCAATTTTTCTTTCATGTTGGCATATCCAAGCATAACAAATTTGTTTGCGAGCAATGGAGAGGAATACATTAAACATTTTCTTTTTTAAGCTAAATGTTTTCAAAAGTCCTACATAACATAAACGACCTAATTTTAGGATCAGATCTGACTTGGCTTTAGCCCTTTAGAAGGCTCAGTCACTTCAGTTAGGGTATGTTCTGCTATGCTTGCTTTCAGAGATATTTTCTCTATTAGTTGACATGACACTCTTTTCTATTTTATCTGTGTTTCTCATGAAGACTGTAGTAACGATGATCAATTGTCACTAGGAATAACTTTGAATTTTCTCATTACTGCAAGACATTAAGTTGCCAGAATATGATTTACTTTAGCAAGTGTTTTTTATGTCATCTATATTTCAGAAATTCTGTGACTTGTTTAAATTTCCATTTCCTCGGCAATATGTCTGTGTGTATGGTGAAACAAAGAAAGAATTGACTAACATACTGAAAGCATTAGGCGTTTGAAGCTGCCCTGTTAGACAAATACAACAGCAGCACGCTGCACCACATGAAACTGAAGCAACCACCTGGAAGAGAGGGAGAGAAGAGCTTAGGCTATTAGCACAGACTTTGAAATCATTTTGTCAACAAAATACACTTCTTTAGTTTGACTACAGAGATAAGGAGTGACATGAAAGTTAAAAATTAGAAGATGCAAATATCCTAAAAGTCTGAAAATATGGAATGTTTTTCTTCTCCTGGTGTTTGGCATCTGATCTAACTATTGTTGACTTACTGGCAACAGGAATTGCAGCTTGATTAATAAGAGCACTTTTCAGTGTAGTGAATAGCTATGTAAGAGTCTAGCTATACCCGTGGTTTGGTGTATTATTGCATATGTAGCTTTGCAGAGCCTGTACCATAGGGTTTTAGTGCTGCTCTCCTCTGAAGGAGGGCACCAAAACACGAGGAAGCTGGTGGGAATTGGTGTACCTGCCACCTCACATATGTGCTACTTAACTGAGTTCACACAAGAGTAAAATGCAGTACAGTAGCAGAAGGCAAATGGAACCAGTGTTTGAATTAACGAACAACTCAGAGAAAAGAGAAGTTTGAGTAAGTCAGCTATTTCATGTATTAGACTCAAACTTGAACATCTGCGAGAAGGATTCTTCCCCCGGAAACCTGCTTGCTGAGGCTGCGAAGCTGGATGCTGCGAAGCCAGAAGCTGTGGTGGCAGTGCTCTCTGGCCTTGCAGAAGGGGACACGCTGAGCTCAGCCACCAGCTGAGAGAGAGCCAGCTGCAGAATTAGTGTAAGAAAGTGGTGGGTCCCTGGGACCCAAAGGTATTTTCATGGGAGGTTTTCATTCAAGGAACAGGCGGGGACTTGTCTCATCACAGCTGGACACAAGTGCCCTGTGGGACATGGTGTTTCACACCTGGCTCAAACCTTTGCTGGTCTGTTGAAAGGTCCCAGCCAGGAGTGTGTCAGAGAGGTGGCAGAACCGGCTGTTCTGCTACCGTGTGTGGGATGCATTGCCCATCTCAAACACTCAAAAAGGCTTTCTGCTCAGAGTCACTTTCAGATACAGGAGCTCAAATTATGTCAGGTTTCTGTGACTAATTAGCAATTAACTTGGTAATGAATTTTTCTATCTAACTCTGTTCTACTTGCATATCTTCTGCATTTTATCAGCTAAAGAGTTTAAGACCAAAACCAGAGTCAGCATCCTTTTCCAACTGAGCAAGGCACAATTTAAAAATGCTTAGCAGCTCTTTTGCAAGTATTTTAAAAATAGTTTTACAGCATTTAAGATTAATGGGCAAGCAAACACTGTCACCAGTGTATAGAGCAAATGTAATACTGCTGAAACCTCCCACAGCACTCTTAACAGTCTACTTCCATTGTACCTTTAATATGGTTTCAGGTGTATCATGAAGACTTTTAGATTGCTTTGATTGCTACTTGCATAGTAATAGTTTAACCTATAGTCATAAGGGAAAATGGCTTTCTTTAGCTAGTCTTCATCTGGCCATCAGATCCTCATCCAAAGGTGAGGACCAGGGAGCCACACCTACTGCACAGTGTGGCCAGAGATCCTTGTGCTTCTCTTGGAGCTGCACAAGTAGACCTGCCAAAACTGCATCTGGAACATTATTACCTTAGTATGTATCATGTTTCCAACTTGATCTGTTTTACATTTTCTTTTTTTAAGATATTTAATATATTTATATATATTTTTTCTCTTTTTTTAACTGTTTAAATATTCTGAAACACAGTGATATTATGATGACTCTTTGGATACATCATTTCAAAGTATGTGTAATTGTAGGTAAATATGGAAGAGCCTTGCAGAATACCAAAGCAGTGTGTAGATTCCATATATAGTTCACGAGGAGTTTTGGGTACTGTAAAAAGCTTGGTCAGTGAGTCAGGAATCCCTTACAGAAGTTAATAGGAAATACTGCTCTTGGATGGGACATAATTAATACTCAGCCTTTTCTTCCCCTTCATACACATGAAATATCCCCTGGAGATTGGGGTCCAAGTCTCTTCTTTTTAAAACCAATGAGGGATTAGGACTGCATTTGAAAACACTGGCATGGGTGCTCTTTTTACACATTCACTCAGTGCTAAGGACATTCAGGACGCTGTTCAGCATCCTTTGTCTGAGAGGATTTGAACCCAAATCTCCTCAGAGATTGCCTTAATTAACATTCTGTGGAGTAGCCAGCCTAGACTGAGGTTTCACACACTCATTACCTTTTGTTGAAGCTGCTCTGATGTCTGTCAAGAGATTACAGAATTTGTATGTAGGATGGTATGTTTCAGTGTGTGCATGCGTCCTGACCATCAAGCCTAATGGTTAAGGTGGCAGACCACTGTCTCATTTTAAGGCACTTTGGGAGTTCTTCTGCTGGAAATTTTGGGTTGTATGGTTTTACAGTGCTGTTAGGGCTAGATGTGGTTTTTGAGGATCTAAATTAGACATCTAATTGATACTTCAGATGTCTAAATCTCTTTTAATTCCCCACAGGACCGAGTCTTCAGTACATATTCTTGAGGTTTTCCCAAGAAAAACCTTCTTTTGCAGCTGAGAGAAAAAATTATGCAGAGAAACATTACCTACAGGCTTATTATAAAATCCTGACTGTGCAGTAGAGATGCAGCTGCTTGCAATTCATCACCTAACTTTCCTTAAGTTCTATTGGTGGATCACTTTAATAGCCACAATTCTGCCAGCAGATGTAACACTGCCTGCATTTATATGCAATATTTAAAAAAATGTATATAACTGCTTAAAGCGTACCGTTTTATTTATACATCTATGGTGCTCTGCATTCTTTTCTTTGCCATCTAAAAGCTGCATAAAACTGCACATCTTTGTCCATTTACTAAACACAGCCCTAATTTTGCAGTCTACACATAGAAAACCTCACTGATATCAGTGAGATTTCATGCTTACTGAGGCCCGCCTACACAGATCAAATTGTCAACAAGGCCATTTAAGTGCATATTCCAGTCCATCTCCACTCAGTGATACCCTTATGAATGAACTATGTTGTGTTGATTTGAGTGGGAGCTGAACATAGCCTTAAAATCAGCCATATGCTAACCTACTTCGTTGATTAGAACGGACTAAAGCAGATGATAAAAATTAAATCTACTGGGATACTTTTGTGGCTCAGTGCCTAATTTTCCAATGTTTTTAAAATCTGAAAAAATAATTTTTAATTTAATTTTTCCACCATTTTAGTAATAATTTGGTGAGATCTTTTCTGCTGAGTGTCAGCAATTAAAAAAACCCAAACAATTCTTTCCACCTTTGCCTCTCTGACTTGCATTATTTGTGAAAACTCATATGCTATGTTTCAAAATGATTTCTCTCTACATGTGCTGAACTGAGAGACCATGCTGCTCAATCAAATGAAAGTAATGTGGAAAAAAATGCATTCTTTTGCTTACAGTAAGCCTAAATCTCTGACTACAGTAGCAGTCTCTACAAATGATGAGCTACATCCTTATTTTGGATGGTTATGAAAAAGGAGGTGCTTGAGGATGCAAAATTGGACATTTTTTTTGCTTTGAGCAATAAGTTATGTTCCTCTCGCAGCCCTTTCTCATTTAGCACAGCTACAAAGTAAAGCTAAAACACTCTTGGGAGTATAATGAGAAATACAATTACATGTGCAAGCTTCTTCTTTCCTTTTAATGCTATATGCATTGTGCAAACAGATGTAAACTGGAGCTTCAGAGAGCTCAACTGACAAAGGCCTTCATCATCTTGACCAGAAAAGAACCATTTGGTGATGAAGCTAGAGAATATTCTTATCATCCACAGTCATTCAGTTTCTCACTTCACTAAAAAAAGAAAAAAAATTATCTTTGGATGAAGCATTTTCAGTATAGATTACGATTTACTAGGAAATCAACCCCAAACTTAATTTCTCTGATTAATCCTTTATGGCTTTTCTTTTGTTATTCAATACAACAGACTAATGATTATTAATACAACCTGGGAGAAGGAGATTATGCAACACCGGAGCCGCATGATGTCCATACACTAGCTGTTTGTTAATTCACCATTCACAGCTGTCCAGGAAAAAAAAAAAAAAAAAGTGCATATGTGTATGGTTATGGAAGGAAGGAGGGGAATAGCAATAATTGTTTGAACCAGAAATAATGTAAATCTTTTGACACCTATATCCACTCCTGCTGGTTGGTAACTACAGTATAACCAGTTATGGTGGTTTCTTGGTATGGAGCATTTGCTCTCTTCAGTTCTCTGCAACATTTGTTTTTACATTGATAGCGTAACATGTCTCTCCTCCCATTTTTTTAATACAAAATAAAAATGCAGCTCAGCCACACTCTCTACAGTAGTGAAATACAATAAGCAATAAGCATTGTATAGCATTACTATTGTGAGAAAAACAATTATTGCCACGAAGCCTTAGTTTTAAAATCTCAGAACAGATGGCCATACTTTGAAATCATGAGTATTCTCCACAGACAAAGGGCTTTTGTCCAAACAGCTCTGATTGAGGAATCAGGGCCTATATATATGGAAATACAAACTTGTACAATATTGCACACCAAGGTCTGTTGACACATAAGGAATGTAGGAACAGAATATAGTTGCCACATTGTAGGTGTCAGCGTGTGAACATCATGAAGACTGTGCAAAGCTTGTTTTTGTTCTAATATGAAGTCTCTTCAGCCAGGGAAAAGACTTACTGGGAGATTAAAACTAAGGAATGGAGTTAGCTGAGGAATTTTCTCCTCTCGAAAACTGCTCAGTTATGTCAGAATTTGACTTACAAAATGAAGGTTGTAAAGATTATACAGAATATAAAATTATATTAAGATTATAAAAATTGAGGGTTTTTTACACAAAAATAAAGATTTTTTTCAAAAAAGCCTCAAACTTGTGTCAATTTTTGTATCTTTCAAATTTGTATGAGTTTTCCAACTGATACAAATGATACAAAGCCACAAGTTTTTTCTTACCACCTTTCCATTTTGACCAAAGAAGCCATTTTTCACAGAGAAAATAAAGTTTTTCTGAATATATTTTCCCAGACTTATTAGGKAATTAGAAATGACCTAGAATTTTTAATCTATACTGAATACTATCCACATTTTGTTATTTTTGTTTTCCTTCTGTAAAGCAGGGGTTCAGAAGGAGAAGGGATGAGGTAACTGGTCAATAAAAGGGAACAGGAACTGGCGAATAACAAGAAGGGAAAAGCCCAAGCTGGGACTTATTGGTTGGGTGAACTGCATGGTTGATGTTCCTATTATTCTTGAACTCCTCTCATTCTCCTTACTTTCTTTTAAATGTGTCATAAATCAGTGAAATTTTGGAAAGCACTGACTGTTGCTGTCCCTCTTTTCACAAGTGGCTATCATAACGAGACACTCATCCTGATTTAAACTTTGGGGTAAAAACGTATAACAAATTACTTAATTAATAGTTCTTGTTAAATTAGTAACCACTGTAAAAATGAAAGCAAAAAAAAAAGCAAGGAAAAATTTTAGAAGGCATTATGGGGCAAACTACTTTAGAAACATTAAAAAAAAACAAAGAATATTTTTGTTAGTGTTGTAGGTTGTAAAACTGCAAGAAACAGAAAGACCTGCCACTTTTAAAGTTTAGGCAACATGATCACAAAGTGCTGCAAAACAGTTAATTATGTGCGTGTGTCCTTTCTTTTCCAGAAAAGGACATAAATGCCTGGTAGGTATTTTGCCATGTTCATAACTCTGTGAACCCATATACTTCAAATACAGGCATATGGATTTGATGTGAACTTCTGATTTGGGACTGTTGCTGGAAAAGATGAGCAATGAACCATATGATTTATTTATCCTTATTTTTGTCATATTTCATCTTCTATACTCTATTGACATTATTCCTCACTTAAAACACTCTTAGTCTCCTGTACCTGAAGCAGTCAAACTTGTCCTACTTTGTGCCCATTTCTAATTGATATTGCAGTGCATAGAAACATTTTGCAGAAAAGTTCATAGGAATAGAATGACAGTGAACACTTAAAGTTATTTTTTTAGCACAGGCAATAACTTCCATATTTTTGAGAAATGACTGGCAGGAACTGTTATGATCTTCCAATGCTATATCATTTTGTAGCCTGTAATATCTTGTCAACATAACTGACGTCCTTTCTTGCCCAATGAAAACCATTTAAGAATTTACTGCTCTTTGCTATGACATTCTATACAGAATTTGTTAGCCTTATTTCAGGAACAGAATCCTTAAAGTGTCAACACAGCAGATGTCTTAATGAAAAAAAAAAAAAAAAAGAGCGTGGGGTAGCTATTCAGCATCAGGTAGTTAATTATTTGATTGAAAGCTATTAATATTATCTCGCATTAGAAAACACAACTTCCATTATTAGATCTCTAGTTTTTCAAAAGTCCTATAGCTAGGTAAAAGACACTCTTTTCCACCCCTGCATTTCATAAAATCGTCACTGAATACTTATTTATATATTTAGGTGGTGGTATCTCAGCTCATTACCAGTGAACAAATTAGTTTGAGTCAGAATCCAATCTATCTGGCTGTTGAAAGGAATAAAGGTGCACAAGAAGTATTCTCTGTGTTGTTCTGTAAGCAAGTAAGTGGRCTACTTGCTCCCTTACTCACTAGAACAAGTTGGTAAGACAGGAGAGTATAAATAATGTCCTCTGCTTTGTCTGCTGAGTTGAAAATGTGAAATTTTGAAGGCAGTCACCATTTGTTTTTTTCACAGATGTGTATATTTTCTCTTCCAGCCCTCTTCCTGAACATTTTCTGAATCAGACAAACCATTTCTTTTGACTCAGAGCAAATATTTCGGTCTTTAACTAAAATTTAATTAATGCTAAAACAAACAAAAACGAAGCAATGGATATAGGTGCTGTGACACAGCTATTGGAAGAAAGAACATGGTAGCCTGGAGCTGAGGTAGGTTGAGAAATGGAAGACCCAAGTTCATTGATTCCAGGCCTGGAGCACCGATGTTTCACCTTCACCATCACTGGGGTCACTTCTCATTGCTGAGAGTCATTCTGATTCCTCTGGGCCCCAACAAACACCTCACACCATGTAGGACAGCTGTAGCAGGAAGTATTGTGAAAGACCTTGAAGACTGRTGGCTTGGGCCTCCCAGGATCAGCAGATACAGGTTCTAGCAGAAGAGAGAAATGGACTTTAGTGCCTCCTATTTCTTCAGTGCTCACCCAACCCCATGCTAGCAAAAGGTGAGTCCCAGGCCTCTGATTTTTTTTTTAGACAACTTCTTCTGGGGCAGTGGGGAGGAACCAATAGAAACATTTTGATGGATTTGACCCAGTTTTCTGGCTATTTTTCAGGTCATCTGAACCTGTTCTATTCTGATAAATAAACCACTTGTCAATATTCTTCTGCTCTGCTATGATGGGGATGAATGATAGGTAGTGGTGATGTGATATATAACATCCATCCATCTTACTGGATGGCCAGGGTAACTGGTAACCAGTTAGTGAGGGTATGTATACCCCAGCAGTGCCTCTACTGCAGCCACTATAGCTTCACTCCCAAAAAAAWGGAGATGGAAGAAGAATTGAGGGCTGTGGAGTGTTTTGGAGCCTTTGAAGGTTACTCCAGGATTGAGTGAGCTTCCTCACCAGCATTTTCTCAGTCTGAGACAGATATCAGAAAATGTTAGTTTTAGTCAGAATCCAATCTATCTGGCTGTTGAAAGGAATAAAGGTGCATGAGAAGTACCATAGAAAATAATCAGRGACTAGACTTTTGGATAAGGAATTAAAGGAAACAGGATTTCTCTTTGGAGTGTGGCTTCTCTCCTAACTGACGAAAAAATTGCAATATATCAAAGAATTCAATCTTACAATGAATAAGGCCTCTGCTAAAAGTTTGAAAATCCTTTGACTTCTTTAAAATATATATCAACCCATTTTAAACTATTCTACTCTTTAGGTAAGTCACTATGTACTGGTAGATCATCTCATTTAAGCAATTGATTTCCTCTTCTGAATTTTGTATTTTTTTGGCCATAAAATCTGGGACATGAACCAAATCCTGGGAGGAAAAGATGCAGAAAAATGCTGATTTTTTGCTTAGTTCAAATTAACTATACCTGGAAAAGGGATTTAGCCAAAACCTTATGCAAAATCAAAAGAAAAATTGAAAAGCAGGCATGATGCATGTTTGTTCTTTTCTTTTTCTGGGCCAATATTTAAAAAAAATGAGCTTGTGATGTGACTGACAACTGCATCTTACATATCCACAAACCTGAAATTGGTATGGAGGAGTTTAGGTCTTATCGCATCTTTATTTTCATTTTTACTGTTACAGTGTAATGATGCATATAATTCAGTGATGTACAATGCAGATGGATTAATCTTTAAAAGGATGGAGTAATATTATGATAGCACAGTGTTTTTTATGCCAAGCAAGGTGTGAAACCATCACGTTAAAGATAATTTATAATTTTTTATTTTGGAAGTGTAAAGAGTCAGGTACTCTCTTGTCAAAATAGGCTTGTAAGAGTAAAAGAAAAATAACAACAACAACAATAATAGCAGTCTTGGAAATAAGAATTCTTTTAGAAGGTTAAAGGTATTTTGTTAACTAAATCAAATAAGCTGTTTGTATCATATTTGATTTTCTGTTGGTACATGTCTCTTCTTTGCTCAGGAATAACTAAGGTACCTACTCTAAACAAAAGAAATATCTATTTGAATCTTGATTTCTGTAACTCTTTGAGTGAGATTAATCTATTTGTGTAGAAAAAAAGCTTTTTGTTGTTTTTTTTTCCTGTGTGCTGCCCACGTGCAAACTAGTGTGGTTTTTTAAGCCCATATCTTAATGTATGGCATTTTCAGGGCAGGCCAAACCAGAAGATGATGAACTATGATAACATCATCACCAATGCTGTATTTCATCACCTTTCTTTATTTCAGCAGCACCCAGAGATCTGATATAAAGACAATACTGTGGAAAGCACTGTATGAACACGTAGCACAAGATAGACGTTGTCCAAAAAGAGCTTTTGATCTAAATAAAAGTAGCTATAAAAAAGTGAATTGACCTAGGCCAAGCTCCAGGTTTTTTTGGTTTCCATTTCTGTCCTCTGACTCATTGCCTTCTGTAGCCCACACCTCTTATCTGCTCTGACTAATTTCATCTGGGGGGGTAAGGGGAGCATGAAATCATCTGTGCATTGCATAAGTGATTCAACCATGGCATATTTCTCTGATTTCCTTCAAAATAATTTTTAATGTGATTACCCGAGCATGTAAAATGGCTGACAAGTAGAACATGGAGAATATAGTTTCTGATACAAAATTCAGTTTTTCCAGTGATTATGGATAAAGTTTGGTGGTGAAATAAAATTATTTAGGTTTCTCTTGAGAAGGAGCCAAAGTAAAACAATTAGTAGCATTCCAGAGAACGCAGAATTTGGAACATGTGAAGAATGGGAATTAGTTGTTGATGTTCCAGGAGCAATTGCTCCCAGGGACCTCGTAGCTCTTAAATCAGCTAGAAGACCATCTGCTCCAAAAGATTTACCAATTACAGTACTCTTGCTTAAAGTAGTTTTAGGTATTCAGTTATACCTCCCTCTGCCTCCTTTTTCCTGAAAAAGCTTCTAGTGTGTCTATTACTTCATGAGAAATTGTTGTAATGAAGCTCCAGATTAAACAAAATGTGACTTGCTGTAAGTAAGTGTCTCCCCCAACTGAGCTCAGGCTCCATTTACAACAATTCCAGAATCTGTTGTGTCTGAAACAAGAAATGTATAAATAAAATAATAAATCCTGTTGTGAACTAAAAAGCTGAGCACATTCCTTGTGCTTTTGATCTTGTGCTAGTCAGTGGTGCAAGGAAAACAGGGTCAGAGCTCCTTGATCGGGCATCTGGCTGATAATTCTTAAAAGCACAGGAAAGTCTATGTTTTCAAGCATCTGCTATTATAATCATCTTGGAATTTTTTGCAAAATACACCTTCCCTAAACAATTTCAGCCCACACATACCAGATTCTACGTTCTAGAAACTCAAGCTGTAGTCCTGGCTTCTTGTCAGTATTCAATATGGTAGGTTGTACAGTAGGGCTGTAAAAGTCATCTTTACATCTTACCGTGATATCTCAGGGAACTACAAGTATTCGTCAATGACTAAAACACTGTCTTAAAAAAAATTGTCATGTAAACCACATCTTCTATATTCCTTGTTTCTGCAGGGAATGTGTATATTAAAATCTTTGCTATAAATATTTCATGTTTAGGATATGCTGTACTTTCTCTTTCATCAGAGTGTTTGAATGTGATCATGATTGTTTGCCTATTTTAGCAGTACAGCCAAGGGCATATATCCCTCTAATACTACTTGGGTGTTGGCTTATTGTGGTAGATACCAGTGCTCTCGATTCTACTAGGATATCCAGAGCCATCTGGATTTGAATGATTTCAACCTAACCTTTTGTTTTCTACTAAGAAGCATTTTTCTATTTATTATGAAATGCATGTTAGACAGTTTGACACTAGAATTTGGCATGTGTCTTTGGGTTAACTTGGCCAAAGTGATTTACAGCTGTTTGTTCATGACCAGCATCCATTAGTGGAAAATGCTGTCCAAAAAAAAAAAAAAMCAACCCTGAGAGGGGAGCACAATGGAGGATTGTTAGTGGTTATCTACACAGCCAGTGCCTCAGCCATGACTGAATGCAGGGACTATTACATGATGGCTTTCCTCTGGCCATGCAACCATACAGTTAGGGACCTTTTGAATTCTGTTTCTATCCTTATTTCGCCTTCCTGAATCTTCAGGGATGGATAGAATTCAGTCATCAGCAGTGAATAAGTACTCTGCAGAAGAAGCAAGCCAAATTACAGACTGAAATCTGATGTGGTTCCAACGATTAGCACCTAATCCTCACATAGTCCTATTAAAACTTCCTAATGTAGTAAGCATGAGTAAGCATATCATTAGCTGATCCTGGTTCAGCATGAAACCTTTGAAATCTGATGGCATCTCTCATTTAGTGGAAATGAATGCTTTGTCCTGTACATTAAATATTAAATGAGTGAAGGAGGAAAAGGAGTGATAAATGGTCCTCTTGCTGTAGGCCAAAGAGGATGGCTGGATCGTAGCCTGTAGTAAAGCACTTTGTCGATAATATAGGAGCTATATTATATTACAGGAACACGGAGAGTTAAGAAAACTGATCATCTGAATAGAAAAGTGTATTAACTACAGACTGCTATCTTTGAGATAGACTAGGTCATGACTGCCTTCATATATTCCCTGTTTCACATCTGCTGTCAGAATTCCAGAAATACTGGAATTGATTCAGTGTATTACAATGGGATTTTCTCCTGAAAAATTGTGAGGCCAAATAGGCTGATGTCTTGCCTACCTCACTGGGAAAGCTCCTGACATAATAGGACACTTTGCGGGAAAGCTCCTGACATAATAGGACACTTTGCAGCAAGGCTTTTGAACCCACTGGAATAGTAACCAGGGCTTTTAAATAAACAGGCAGAGGGTGAACATTAGCACCACTGTTGTTGGTTTTATACCAAGTTATTAGTTGGAGAACATAGCTAGTCATGAGCACCTGTGTCAAGTTTGGTAACCTATGAGGTTTGTGTGGTTATTTTTTAACTTTTTKGGGGGTTTCTTAGCAAACAAATGATTTTGAACTCATCATCTCCTTTGACCCTCTTCCTTGTTCCATTGCTCTGCTTAACAACACCATGCTGGTTTCCAAGGTGCCTTTTGTAACTACATAGGTATTTTGCAACACTAATAATTGTGATTTCCCCCCCCCAAAAAAAAAGGCATAAAATTTAAGACAGGACTTAAAAGGTTTAACAAGAATGGTGTATGAAGCAAGAAACAAAAAATCTAACCTGCTCCTCCCCTTATCCCCTAGTAAACCTCTTATGCTGTTAAACTAGCCAGCTTTCCTTCTCTTTGGCTGTTTCTGTTAGTATGAAAACATATATGTGCATAATAATATTAATACAGAAATATTTGAGTAAGGAAAATCTGCTTAGAAATGTAGTAAAAAGAACCACTTAAATATCTATATTTTCATTTTTTAAAGTCCTATATGCATAAGAAAGTGTGCCCACACTTGAAAAAATATTAATGTTTTAATGTCTTTAGCCTTAGTTCAGGTAAGCAGATATATATGCTCTTAACTGTAAATACTTTCCTAAATTATAACCCATACGTCACTGGTGTTCCACTATAATAGGGAAAGCCTACATGTGAATTCTAAATAAAATTAACATGATTTTCTTCTAGCTGTGGTCAAGAAAGTGCTCTGTGAAATATATATTTACAGCATTTAGTTGTGACACCAGAAAATGGGTTAATCTTTCTGTGTCTCCAACCTTTCAACATCTCTCTCTTCCTCCACCCCCTCCCCAATTATGAAAAAAAAGCATTGACGATAATTCATCTTGGTGTTCATCTTAAAAAAGTAACTGATGCTTTTTGGCTTCATAAGGAAAGGTTTGATTACAAGAAGAAAAAAACAGTTTTGAAAATACACAGTAAATACTTGACTGTGTGTTAGAAAATGGAGAGAACAATTGGAGTGGTTTCGAAAGGCCACTGCAAGAATAAAGGTATCATCAAGAAATTGCAAATCATTTTGAGTACGTTACAGGAAACTTCACCTTTCTCAGAAACACTAAGCATAGGCCATTTTCAAGAACTTCGACAGAACTTGTTGTTAATCTTAATTATCTGCTTTAGCATACATGTTAGGAAAATGGATTCTTTAGAAATGTTTGCAACTGATGGTAATCACAAAACATGAATACTTTGTAGCCTTTCAGCATGATAGGCCATTATGCTTTCAGTGGAAGATTAGTCTTTATTTTTAAAGGATCTCAAGAAAGCTATTATATTATTGCTATTATGCACTGGTACTTGGTGACTACATAGCACTGCAAAAGCTGCAAAGGAGTGTTATGGTATCTTGTGGCAGAAAACATAATTTTAAACAAAATGGATGAACAGTGTGTGTATCCAGCATGTCTACTGCTTCGTGTGTAATTAATAGAAAACCTTGTGCTGTGTGTTGATTTAGTGAGTTGTAATGCTTTCTAGTTGATAACCGGCTATCAGAGCCCTCCCCACGAAGTCCTCCTAGGAGTAGGTGCAGTGGTAAATCTCACTTTCATCAATGAAACCTATTTAGGAGGAAGGATTTATGTTAAACTGCTGTGTGCTTGTAGCCCGGTTCAAAACTGTAATCAGGTTTCGCTTGGCACCTACTTTTCACATTAGAGTGGCTGTTGCTCTCATAACCCCCATCCCTACCCCCTTTTCCCTTTGCTTGTCTGTTGTCTGTTTTCACACTCCTCCTTGCTTTATAATTGCTCACTCGCACTCATTTATCACTGGCTTACTCTGTCCTGCCTACACTATCTCCCATTTTTGTCATGGTGCACTGGTACATTACAAATACAATTAAACCTTTTACGATACTGCAGCTTTTGGCTAATGCATCCCAGCTTCAGGGTTGAAAGATTTCTGATATTACCACTGATATCAGTTTTTTCCCATTTATCGGCAGTGTCCGGACTAATGCAGAAGTGTTGCATTAATTAAAGGAAGCATCCAGTAATGCTGCTGTTTTTGCCAGTCTGACACTGAATTGGAGCTTGATGCCTGCTCATGTTTTAAGAGCCATTCATCACACATGTCATCCCAAAGCAGCCAGCTGTCTGAGAAAAGCTTCATTTGCATTTCATCAACTACAGTCTCCCTCTTCTCCCTACCTTTTGTATGGAGCTTTGCCTTTTTTAAAAGAGCATAGTCTTCAAAAGCAGCTTAGCTAAAATTAGTATTCAATTTAGAAAKATGATTTTCTTTAGTTCAGAGGTCTTAGCATTGATCTGAGTGGAAAAAAAGTGTCATACAAACATAGCCATGCAATCTGTCTGTATAAAGAAATTAATGCATTATAGGAGAAGACAAAGGTTTTTTATGATGGATGGACTACACCTCTATTAGTTCTGTACATTAAGCTGTTAGAATTACTAAAACATTTCATTTATTTTGAAAGTTCCTTAAAAGGCATGGGATTTTAAAATCCCAGCAGCTATGAATGATTCTGCATTATGGGTTTTGATTTCCTTTATTGTTAGACCAAAATTGTCTGTGTCAGGTTATATCGAAACCATTTTAGGAGGCCAAAGAACATGAGAAACTGTCTCACTGTGCTCAAACCACCTGGAGAAAAGAAAAAAAGTAAAATGATAATCTCACATTTTCGTTCAGTGACTGATCTGATGAACTAATTTTTGCTTTTTTTGCTCTACTGAATAGAGCACAATCTGAAAGCAAACACATATCTACCAAATTGCAAAATAACTGAAATGCAAATCTGTCTGAATATGCATTTCTATATTAAATAAGAAATGTTGTAGATGTAGATATATGTATATGATTAGATAACTTTCATTTTTGCACAGTGTCAGGATTGGTTTAGTGAAACAAAAGCAGACTGAATTTGACTTCTATGTCCCTTTATCTAAACAGCAATAATATGGAAAATTTGTAGTTCAACATTATGTAGTTTCCAGTTTTAAAATATAGAATGTCCATATTTCCAAGCAGTATAAGAAGATATCTTCTGAACTTTTAATCCTTAAACCAGCAGTAAAAATGGAACATCTGTTCTCCCACAAAGTGAATGAGATGCATCTCATATAACTAGTGATTTGAGAAGTTATCTGTCACCAAAGGAGACAAACAGGGCCCTGCATGTAGGATAGGTGTCTAAAGCTGAATCTCATCTGGGGATCAGATGCTCTGGGGTGCACTGGGGTACATGGTATGCCCTGCAGGTTTGCTGACCTGATTGCAGAACGCACCTCAGGTTCTGTCCGGGATGCGTATCTAACTTTCAATTGACACTAGTTTGCAGAAGGGCTTTGATGTGCACCTGGATCTTATTCTGATTGCCTCAGGAAATGGCTGGAGTATGCGTCTAGAAAAGTTCCACAGTTTTAACATAAATGAAATAACTGGGACTAGATGCCTAATTATTAGAGAACCCAAGTGAGATGAATTCCATGTTGTGTGTATATTATATGCTAAGCTATTGGGTAAAATCCAATACTTATCTGACTCTAGATAAATATTAGACAACAAATACCTAACTTTAGGCATATATACTCTTAAGTCCTGTTCATTTCAACAAGGTTTAGGAAAGGAGTGTTTTGCTGAATAGTGTGTGTGGTTGAACTGTTAAAAAGAAAATGGGTATTTGCATTTGCTGTACAAATGTTAACTTTTTCTTACTCTGATTTTTTCTTATTTTAGCTGCCGCATCTAACACTGAATTTTAAATAGATGCATTTAATTTACATGCTAACAAAAGTTATTTTAAGTCAATTTTCAGAAGTAAAGGAGAAGTAAATGTCTCAAAAGGCCAACAGTAAGCGTGGAGTGGATACACAGTCCAGAGCAGCTTTTTTGGTGAAATTCTGTGTGCTTGTTGGATCGGCTCACCGCGTAAATATAGGATGTAGTGTCTTGCTTCTTTCTTCTCCACAAACTTGGCTCATTTAATTCTGTCCCCATGTTAGCCAGTGCAGCCTTGGGACTGCATTAGCTTGTTCTGACTTCCTTCAGGGAGCAAGAGGAGGGATGGCAATGAGGTGATTTGTAGAGGATAGAAGGTATGGAAATAGTCAAGGAGCATGTGATATTTCCTCCTACTATCGCTGGAGTCAGAAGGCRTCTCTAACATCACAGCTGGTGTCTCCCTTTTGGAGCTAGATATGTGTTACATTTGTGCAGACTATTGCAACAGGGACATGGTTTTCTATGGAGATGATTTGCCTTTTGTGCTTTGTCAACCATGGAAAAGGATCTCCACCTTAAAGTCGGGTGAGATCTGGGCATCATCTCTGTTCCCAAGCTGTAACAGATCGTGCACTTAAATGCATCTGAAACTTTACCTGTAATTCCAGGGGTAATTTCAAMAGGTTTGTTCATCAAAAGCAAGAAGTGAGCACAGATTGCTTTGATTTCTCTCCATGTGTTTATGTGCATATATACACATTTTCACCTGTTCCTATTTTGGAATGCACAAAACCAGGAGAAACATAACTCTTGTATACATTTATCATTGTTTATCATCCCTTTAGAAAATAATTATTTTAGTCTATGGGGAAGAAAAAGACCCACAAAGACAGATTGTCTTTGATATATACAGTGGCTGCCACTGCCTGACCCATTTTTTCTTCCAGTACACACACCACAGCCTTTATTTGTGTGGCACCATAGCTGCTCCTACATTTTTCTTCACCATAGACCTGGAGAAATCTGCAGTAGTTTTTTTGCTGGTTAGAATTTAATACATTTCTATTGGTTCTCCCTTAAGCAGCAACTCCACAGAGTCTTCATTACTGATGTGTTATTTAATCATGCTTGGGACTGCATAGGGTAAAAGAACTTGAACATATACTACAGTACTTTAATGTTTCCTATAATTTTTAAATGGATTACTTTTGAGTAGTATAGAAATAAAGATTTTAAAATAAAATTGATTTTGATCTGCTAATTTTGTTACATTATGGACTATCTCACCAATACCTTTATAACAAGCATGACTATACCTTTATTGTAAATAACACAAAGGATCATCTTTGATATCTACTGCCACTTTTGAGCTTTTTCTGAAAGGTTTTGTTTTTAACCCAGGTAACTCAGGTTAGTCACTCATCTGTCTCCAAAATCATAAAATTTCTCCCATGCTCTGACATACACATAGATAGCTTGACTCACTTTACTCCTAGGTTAATTTCAGTTAATGTGATTACTGGTTTTATATAGGGATTATTACCAGAATAAGATCTCTTTTAAAATTCTTTAAAAGTTGCCATCTCTCTTTTGTCCAATTTATCAGATGCACAATAATTAAACCTTTTTCTCAATCTTGGAGGAAAATATATGTGTGTGTATATATATATCCTTATCTCTATTTCCAGCTGGAAAGTAGGAATTATTTGTAAAAGTAATTAGAAAGGATTGACACCTAATCAAATTAAAATACTTGGAAACCATATTATGTGAAACTAATTGTCCTTTAAATAGCATCTGAATTGTTACCTGAATAGACTTAGTTCTGAAATGAAAGCAATGATTTTGGTCTTTTATTAAAGCAATGATATATAGAACTGAGCAAATATGTGACAGCAACATCATCTTATATGAAGAGTTTACAATCTATGCCGGGGCAAAGTGTACAGGATTTGACTTTATATAAGAGAGAGGGTGGAGGCAGCCTGCTAGAGTGAAGAATGAGAAAGGGAACTTAGGGTGCAGCATGTGGGAAGCTGCTTTACATATCAAAGACAGCCTGGCAAAGCATAAGAGAGTGAGAAGAAACCAAGGGGGAAGGGTGACTGGTGCACACAGAGACCTGCATGTGGAGGGATAATGAAGCTACCTGGCCTCAGAGGAGAGGCAAACACAGGACTCCGGCCATGGGTGAAGAGGAGGGAAAACCACTACAAAGGAATCAGGAATGCGGAGGCATTGATGTGGAAGTAGTGATATATCAACACCACTATGGTATCACGTGTCTAAGGGCACACAAGAACCTGCACATTGCAGTGGCCCTTTCTCCTGCCTTCATACAGATTCCCCCCAGCTCTGCTTGTCCTCCATCTCATTCATTGCTAATGAATAAGAGTAGCCTGGGCACTTGAACAGCATAAAGAGAAGGCATAAATGCAGATTCTGAACTGAGGTGAGAAAAGGTACCTAACCTGAGATAAGCTGAACCAGAAAAATACAGCTACAAGGAAACCTGCAAGAGGCTATGTGCAAAGGTTTCTTGTGCACAACCCCTGAGGGTCCTATCTGGCCCAAATCAGCAAGTTTTCTCTATATTGCTTTGCTTATTAGCATATGCTGGATAGTCATATCCTTCTACCTTCCTTCTGCCATCTTTCTCTCCTTGGGTCTCCATTAGCCTGTTCTTCTGGTTCTTCCTGGCATTTATTCTTCTTTGGTTCTTCAAGGAGAAGATGATACGAGGCAAAAATAGAGAAGGATAGAAAAATACAGAAAAGGCTTGCTGATTTTGACCAAGGGCAATTGCCCTGGCTTATAACCACCTGCAAGTTTTCTTTATTAAGAAACCCTTGTAGGTTTCGYATTCATGATACTGTAATGTGTAAATGGGAAAGAGACTATTGACAAAGAGGGTTGGGAAGCATTATTTCTCCTAAAGTGAACAGTTGTGAATTAAATTGTCTTAAAAGCTCCTATTTCTGTTTCCATTTGAATCTCACTCAGAGTAGATTTTTATAAATTAAAACTTGTATTAAACCATTAGGAATTTAACTACAACTGTGAATGATTGTCATGGAAATTTATTTTCCTCATAATAACATTTGTTTCAGTAAGAGAAACAAAAATAGAAATTGAGAAAAGCTCATTCATTTAACAAAACAAAGCAGTTGCTGTGACTTTTACAGGATTGTGGTCCAGGCTGGGTAAGGCTGGGTAAGTGAGATAATTTGCAAAACAAAATGCATATGCAGGTTAGTTGATCAAATCCTTAAACTATTTTTCCCTGCACTTTAAGTAAAGAAAGGAAAAAGCAAGGCCAACAGTAAGAAGGTATTGGAATAGTCATTATTATTGTTAACRTAATGTAACACTGAGCTTGAGGAAAAAGTATTTTCAGCACTTATGAGGCTATGGACAGCAGTAATTTCAGTGACAATGCGGTATAACTGAGATTGTATCTGATGCACTAGGAAATAGTTATTTATTCCATTTGACTTATCTACAACACACTTATCCAGACGCCTGTTGCAGGCAACAGAGAGGAAAAAGGTCTTACAGGCCAACAATTCAGGTTGCAGGAGAATTAAGGAAAACATTTCTTCTGGATCTTGCCACTGTTGCAGGTTCTCAATAGAATAGTGGTAATTAGATGATTTCCAGCAATCTGACGAGTGTTAGATGTTACT
This sequence comes from Apteryx rowi, assembly GCF_003343035.1. Lineage (NCBI taxonomy): Eukaryota > Metazoa > Chordata > Aves > Apterygiformes > Apterygidae > Apteryx > Apteryx rowi. Next base: position 1,558,683 of record NW_020450665.1, on the reverse strand, counting down.
TATTATTTGTTAGACTTTCACACSTTCATATATTGTTTATGTCTTAGAGCCTTTGCATGATCTTACTGTGAAGAAAGCTTTAAGCTAGCATAGCGCCAATGTTCATACAATATTTCTTATCTGCAGTGAGCAGATCACTACTAAGATTCTGTTAACTGTCAGTTTGAAACAAATGTTCATATTATGTATAAGAAAAGGTGTGTCTAGATTCCTAAAAGTTGTAAACATCAGTTAGTGTTTGCAATACACTAACAAAAGAAGATTTTGCTTATGTCTATACTAGATCAAAGATGTAGCAGGTATTGAAGTAGCTTTGGCTTGACTTCTGCACATATTGAGGTATCTTATTGTGAAATTTAAAACAGTACTGGAGAGTAATCAATGGAGAACAATCAGAGTGCCCACATTGAGTAATGGACATGTCAACTTTTTGTCCGGTGCCTTTTTTCTTCTCTGAGAGTGGAACATGGCCAGGGAATTCCTGTCCTTTGTTTGAAGATTTAAACAGATAGCAGACACTAAATAAATAAATAAAAATCACACTGTATTAACATAAAAATGAATAGACATCCAGACCTCCACAAGTGAAAAAATATAACTGTTACTGTTTGTAGCCTCTCCTAATGACAACCCTTCTGCTCCACTGTTAATTCTTAATACATAACTTATTCATCAGCTCTGTAGACAAAGCTCTTGGAGTTGGGCTTAAAATTTTTGTAAAGCATTGTGTCTGTGTGGGATTTCATAGACAGACTAAGATAATTTTACATGCTGTAAACGTGCCAAACAAATTAGCATTACTGACCGAAAAATTGTAACAGCGGAAAGGGATGAGGTTCAGCTCTATAGGTAAAAACCATGGAAGGAAGTGGCCATCAAGACAGACTTCATCATGGAATAAATCTCATTAATATTAAAAAACCTCTGACTTTTTGGAATAGTTGCAGCAAATGACTTATGAAATGAAAAACTCTTTCCCAAGCCAGTAAGCTTTTCAATCAACGTTCTCCATGATGTGCTGTTTGCTAGCTGTCTCAATTCATCAACCCTAAAAATATTTAGCAATATAAATGTACATTTTTATAGCTTGCCATGATCTCTCTTTTGATAGCTCGGCTTTCATCATCTGTCTTCACCCATCCACAATCTCTGGTGCCATCAGCTGAAAAGTCAGTTGCTCTCAAGGGTTCACCTGAAGGCATCTGCAGTGCTCAGCCCCCTCCCTCCTCCCACATCTGCACTGTTCCATGTCCCCGTCAATCTCACCAAAATGTTTGCTTTTTTTTTTCTTCTCATGAAAAATATAATAACTATTTCTTTCCATGCATACTCCATGTCCTGAGGGGAAGATTAAATTTAATTAAAACTTAAAAAGAGACTTGCCCATGGCTTAGAATTCCAGTTAAACTACCAGAGCTACAAATAGGTTTTAAGCAAGTTGTTGTTCTTAGCAAGGACTTGTGGTAATGATGCTTTTGTCAAACAAGCAGACTGATTGCTGCTGAGGGAGAGAAGACCTGTTTATTAACTGGCCATTACACCATTTCCTATTTAACTTTTCCACAATATGCCTTTTAACGGCAAAACTACAGAGATCATTTCAGAAGTGGGGAGATACTACCACTCTGGGGAAAGAGTGCATTTCACATCATCAGTATTAAGCTACTTTAGGCATATATTTTAGACATGATTCACAGGAATCATCAGTGTTAGAAAACTGGGTTTCCTATGTATTTCCTCTACGAGTTTCCTCTACAGTCAATAAGAGGTATTTGTCTGCTGGCCCAGTGATGGAGGTGCCTGAAATAGCCTGGTTTAAATCCCCAGTGTCATCCCCAGTATAATACCTGCAACTGTTAAGTATCAGCAGAGAAAAGTGATGCACTCTGCATATGCTTTGAACAGACTTGGGCGTTATCGYGTGCAAACTCTGCAGAAAACGTGCTGCTTCAAAGGGAGTCTCTCTGCCACTAATGACACTGCTCCACATCCTGGCAGAGCTGTAAAGGAATAAAAGCTCTGAAAACTCTGCARTACGAAGAGATTAGGTGTTGTGCTCTGCAGTGTTTATCATTTTTGCAGATGTTATATGTATGTGAGTGCACATATATACACACACATATATACATACATATATATGTGTGTATATACACATAATATATACAYACACAATGTAATATATATACTTTTTATATACATGTGTGTATATACATGTTATATATATGTACATACACACATATACATATGTATTGCTACACTACTTTAAAATTAAGCTAATACCCTTTTCATGATAGGAAACAATGTTTACTGTCAGGAATGGTATCACAGATATCCACACAGATATAAAATATGATATAAATGACAGAGAAAGAAGTGCCTCAAGCCCAGAAGAGAGGGAGTTAGAGGCTCCAAAAACTCAGGCCAGAGAGTGCAGAGCTGACTTCCAAGAAACAAGATAATGAGAAGGAAAGCACCTGCTGATGTCAGACAACTGCAGTGCTGTTTCCTGAGGGCACATCTAGMGCAGAGACAGGTACTTCAGACACAAAATGGATATTAGCTAAGTACGGCTTTGAGTTTGTCTGGAATTGTCCATTTTTTTATCCATAGTTGTTATGGCCTGTTGGAGAAAGACTCCGGAGGACAGTCAAAGACAGTTGGAATGAACTTGTGGAGTACAGAGTAGTTGCTAATTTTAGATGTGTCTGACGAGTTAGCACTTGGGCAATGCAAATGCAGTCCTCCATGAGTATCCTTGGCTCTGAATTATTTTGAAGACCACAACCTGGGCCAGCGCTCCTTGTCTCACTAGCTTCAAAGTTATTTCTCCATTGATAAAAACCAAAGCCAATAGGATTTCGCCACTGAGTGGTATATATCTGATGAATAATAGAAATGTGTAGCACTTATGCATGTAATAAACATTATCTTTTCCAAAAATGACTTTTGCAGTCACTTACACTCCAGGCCATAATAAAAGTACAAGTTTCACTCTTTGAAATAACTCTGAACTAAGTAACTCTGCAGCAACAGGGATTTTCAGAGAACTTTCCCCAAGGCAAACAAGCAAGCAAAAGTGGCAAAAGCAATTTTTAAAATTTACCCTACTGCTTTAGTTATTTAGGGTATGAGCGACAAAATTTTCATTAATAGCTCCTTGATTGCACCTATATGTAAGACGTATGACGGACCCATCTGTCTTGCAAAATTCATGAATAAAGTGCAGAGACGTTTGTACCTTTACAATTTGATGGCATAAAACCTAAGCAGAATCCTCAAAATCTATACTTTTTTTGTCAGTAAGAATAGTCTGTTTGGAAGTAAAACTTATAATAATATGGTCATTGCTAATAATATGTCATGAATGATGTTCAGCTGTGAAGTAAAGAGAAATGAGGAAAGACAGCAGGTTTTCAGATTTCCTAGCCATGGGTCTATCAATTACCAACTCCTACTTAAGATCGCAGTACGTCTTGCAGCTTGCTGGCTATAACTCCTTTTAGGCAGCTTCCCTGTGCTGAAGCCAAGAGGAATGACCACGCTACTGGAGAAACCTGCAGGGTGGGGAAAATCCCTATGCAACAAGCTAARTCCAGTCTAAAATTACGTTGAAAGTAGCATGAGAGGCAGCACAAAATGATCTAAATGAATCTGGACCTTTGCTTTTTCTGTGATTACCATGGCTAGCGATTTTATTAGCTAATACAAAAATGGCATCCAATAAACCAAGCCTATTTGGGTATAAAACTTGCAGTAACTTTTGAGATGAATTGATTTAATCTGCTGGTCTTTTTTTCCTTTACCTTGTATTTGAACACACACAGCAGCAAAGACTAAATCCCCAAACCTTGAACTGCAGGTATAACCTTGCTGAAAAACATGAAACTTAACCCTGCTTTCCTTTGTCTTGTTTCACAAGGGTGTTCTCTTAAAYAGGACAGAACTTAAATAAGGTAAGAAAAGAAAGGACACCAGGCATTTTTTGAAATGGTATCTTCACGTTTTTAAAAGAAGTTTGAAGGATATCATGTGCCAGCAAAAGAGATGTAAATCTCTCCCCCTGGCTTTAGATGACAGAACCCTGCCCGAGCAAAATATCAGAGAGTGATACACAGCCAGAGGTTGGGTGTCTTCTGCCAAGGACTTCTAGGCTTTCCCATCTCTTAAGCACAAGAGAATCATGGCAGGACAAAGGATAAAGCCTTTTTCATTCTTCCTCTGCAAATACTGTGCAGTGCAGGTGCCCTCTTGAAATAATATTTCTTTACATTACTTTTTGTCCGAAGTGCCCATTTGGTGTTTTTTGAGGTCTGATGCTAGCATTTTTTGCACCTTTCCCTTCTTCCTCATGATCCCCCAAATCCCTGTTTCAGTCTTACCAGTTTGGCATTAGACTCACACGTGTTACARTAAACACATGCACTGCTTTCTCCAAAGTCTTCTAATTCTTGCAGTCTCAAGAGAGGAACAAGAAGATGGCCTGAGGAAAGAAATCGTAAATAGATGCATACTTTGCACTTCTGACTGTACACTTTAAACTAATTGAGCATTCACTGAAAAAGAAATCTGCTTTATTACTTACCATAAATCCAAGATAATTCTATTTAATGTTCCTTTAACTGACAAAAAAGGATAAACATAGCTAACAATAAACATGACATAAATAAAATCTAGCATTCCTCCCATTCTCCACCCACTCTCCCAGTTGGCCTTTTTATCATATCACTAAATATAAAATTTAACAGTATGGGATACGAATGACCCTTTTTTATTCTTTCACATAATAATTGGCTCATTTCCAGCAATAAAGAATAGTAAAGCTACAATTTATTCCTAATCATAAACATCTTTATTTTATAATGTGTTTCTTTCCTTCTTTGTGGAGAAAAACAATACAGTGGCCCATACAGAGCAACACCAGCAGATTGCAATAGTTATCTGAAAAGAACTAGAGCCACTTGAATTCAGTCTGAATTTAGCTGACTTGGTGTGTTACTTCTTGGCTCAAGARATTAGAGGAGGCACTAAAACGGTGACACAAATTGATATTAATAAATTAGTACACTCACAAAAGGAAMTTCCCAATTTTAGTGCTAACAGCACACCATTATACGCAGCATAATGTAGTTTAAAAGGCACACTGAGAAGTGGCCGTATTCAAATACATTTCTGTGCCCTTTTGTGTTCTTATCTACCCTGGTCCAGCAGACAATCCAGCTTTTCACTAACCTTTGGCACTCCACCATCAGCAGTAACCTGTGCTTGCCTTTATATTGCTGTAGCTTCTGTAATTATCATCACCTGTGGTATGCTCCGTTTGGAGCCACAGCATCAGCGAAACACACCTGCTTTGGTGCCCGCCCGTGGAAAAGGCTCAGTGTTTCGGGGCCCGTGGGACCCCATCTGCGCGTCCCAGAGCCATGCCAGAGCAATGGCTAAATACCTATCATCTCCAATGAGCCTTAGCCTCTAATCCTTGTAATTGCTGCCTTAATAAAATGAAATAACCAAACAGTGTCCTGAACTCACATACGGTGCTTGTGCTGGGTCTAGCAACACTATACACTTGCTGGCATTTGCCATGAATTCTTTATCTGAATCAAACAGATTACAGTGGTAACAGTTCAGTTTTACAATCACTGGTTTTCTTGAAATGTTATTTTTTAATGTTTTATATAATCATATATATTTTTAAATTCATCTTGTACATTTTGAAGTGTATTTATACTGAAGTAGGAAGCATTTTTTCCTTTAGGAATGAATGGATATTTATGAATAGATATGAGTGTATATATATATATTCGTATGTATACAAATAGCTTTGAATTATAGCTACTCTTTAAGGGAATAAATGGGCTTGTAATTATTTTAAGATAATTGCTGTAACAATTAATCATGAAAAGCCCTTCAAAAAGCATAATTTTGCAAAGCTATAGGCAGAAAACCAGAAATAGCAATACTTCCAGAAATGTCATTCCAGATATCTGAGCTGAGTGCTTCTCAGTCCTCTTTTTATACATATATGTATTTCAGAAGAGAAATTTAGTTGAGAAGCTTATCAAATATATTTTCTTAAGGCAAAGGTTAGTTTAACATCAAGACTGCTGCACTCTGTTGTAGACTTAGAGAGCTGGCACCAGGGTTTCCAACATTATGGCATGCATTATTCTCAAAATAGAGACATCTTCCCCCAAATAAAAGCTTTTTGTTGCTAGATTCATATGTTGGAAGAAGTGCAATTCAAGTCTTGAAATGTCCCAGACTGAAGACAATGTTTTTGGAAGTGGAAATACAAGGAGATTTCCAGGGCTAGAGAACGAAAATCTTCTATCTCACAATACAGTTTATAATAAAACAAGTAATATTATTTTCTCTTTCAGAAACTCCCTGAGATGTACAGCAAAGAAATAATATACTTTTGAGCTGTCAGATATGGTTACCATATTTTAGCATATAATTTATTTATGTCTGACATCTGATTTTACTTTGGACTTTCATTATCCCAAAGAAATATATGTATAGTTTCAAAATACTGCCTTTTAAAAAGAAAAACATTCAGTTATGTGATGAGTCAGCAGAAAACATAAGCAGAATATTCTGACTCTTRATATAGAGTGACTGATAATAAATACTCCATGAATTCAAACCTTTACTTTCCTATTGGAGGAAGGGAACAAGCTGTCATGTTGCAAGTAGCGCATTAACTACTATCTGCCAATATGTATATTGAGGAAAAAAAACATGCCAGAAGGAACTCTGTGGACATGATAATCTAAAATCTTTATTACTAACTAAAGGAATGTGCTTCCTTACAACTCTGAGTCTTGGACACTACCCAGCTGAGAACATAAACACTAATACCAAGATTAATATGCTACCCACTAGTGTTGAGGATTAAGATGGCAATGGTTTGGTTCCCCCACACTGGCACAGACTAATTCTGCCTAGCAGGAGAACAGGCTTCTTTCCGCTAATGTGCTCATCAACAAAGCAGTTTATATTGCCTCAAGCTTTGCCACTGYCTTTTGAGTACAACTGTTGAGGTTCCTAATTATTTTATAGACCTATACAAAAAAAAGAGGGGGTGTTTTGAATTATGTCATCTTCTTTTCTCATCTTTTTAAAGTACATGGCATTTTTTGAAAAAGTGCAAGATGATGAATTGAAAAAAATGCTCATCAAATGCATCTGTACTGCATTGCAAGGCCTGTAGCGTTGGAGTATTGCAGGGACATGTCCATGTACCTCATGCATCTCAGAAAAAACACAGATTGTATGGAAAAGAAAGACAATGGCAAGGAAAATACGTAACTGAAAAACAATAATCTAGTCCTGTTCTAAATTGATCTGGGTGTACTATGGTCAGTTGTGCTATGTGACTTAAACCAGCCGAGGATCTTGCCCAAAGTAAATGGAATTTTTTGGATTTAACTGGTCACAGGAATTAATCTGGAGGTCAATCAATTGCTACAATTTAATTGCTACAGTTTAGCTCCTTCTCTTTCAGGTAGGGACTCACTCACATCACATCAAAGGCAATGATGTGTGGGCAAATGCATCCATGTAGAAGTTACTACAGGATGAGCACTGAAGTTAGATKCAGAACCCATGAAATTCAATTGCTTCCCTTTTCTTGGCTGCAATTCAAGGTYGCAATTTTTGGGATGGATCCCCTGTTCTTCAGAAATAGGAGAATGAGATCTATTTACACATACAGTGTATGCAGTCATAATCAGCTGCAAAATGATCACTACTGTACAAACATTATTTCAACAGCAGAGCTCAGAGGAGATGTGTACCTGCTGAGATACCTGTATAAGGAGAATGTGCTGAAACAGGTCTGTGCAATTTTGACAAAAAGGGTGGGATACGGATTYGTAAACTGGCATGGGAGTTTGCTTCTCTTGTTGGTTAGCAGAACATAAATTGGTTGCTTTCACACRGATCTGCTTCCTCAGGCCTTAGTAAATCCTTAGGTGCCTTTGGTGCTTCCTTCTTATGTGTGGGAATTGTTTTGTAGGAGAACGAGAGTAAAAGGAACAAGAAAGTGTTATATAAACTGGTGATGTGCGAAATTTGCAGGGTTCCAGTGTTATTGTTATTTTAATTATTCAAATAAACAAGAGACATAAATTATCTTGACAGTGCCTGCTGGCCACCTGCCTAGCCAAATGTTGGAAAAAATACATATGATATACAAGGAAGAAATATATTTGAAAACAGTGTCTTACTCTTCTAGTAAGCTTTACCTGCTATTAATGTTCAGTTAGTAATTGTAAACAAATTTCTTCCTAAACCACTGAGTGGGATTTTGAAATAGAATCCATGCTATCTAAGAATTGTTAAGGCAGTATTCTGAGCATAATCTTTGCCCTGTTAAAGGTAGTGGGAATTTTTCTTCCCTTCCCTCACCTCTTATTGTTTTGAAGGAAGCAAACCAAAAACTATTCTTAAGCTTAGCTGGTTCAATGAGGCTTCACTGGAAATAGTCCTATCCTTAAGAAGTAAACTACTTTCACTAACGCAGCATTGCCCTTCAGTCAAAAATTATCAATGGATTTAAAAAATAATGATCCTGAGATTATAACATATCTATTTCTTTTCATCACATCACTATGTATGTTGGCTCACAACAATGAACAGCTTTGTTAATTCTACAGCCCTTATCCCTGGTTCTCCTGAACTATTCTGTCTTGCTTGAATCAGCCTTTCAGTCTTACTGGTGTCACTCATCCAGTCTGCTCCTTCACAAGGTGCTGCTCCCCACTGTCTTATCCTCTGAGTAGCTCCCTCTTCCAGTTCCTAAAACTGTCTGCTCATGCTGAAAAAATGGAGGATTTCTGCTGCACAGCTTAAAAACTGTGGCATACAGTAAAACAATGGCGTGACCTTCAGCCACAGTAGTTTTCTACTGAGCGTGACACATAGTGATGGTTTTCAGCCACGTGTAGTTCTATGTCTTCTGAAAAGGAGGAAACCCTACACTTTTGTTTATGATGGACATCAATAAAAGACTTTGCCGGTTCTGGAATGAGAAGGAAAAAGAGGCAAGGATGGAAAAGGGGAAACAAGCTTTAGGTGAAACACTTTAAAGACCTCTAAATTAACTCCATACTTATTAAATAGCAAAGATCTATAGTATTAACTGTGAGCATACATTTATTTATTACAAATGCATGGGAGCAAAAATGAGCTGAGGTGGTGTTACAATAAGCTGCTCTGAAGTAAATAGCTTTTGAATCTTTATTTTGAAATATTAAATTCCTCTTAATGATATTTGAAATGTTTAATGAGAGAGAAAAAATTTGTAGTATATTCCTATCTCTTCCCTAGCTGAGCTACAAATTTGCTTACAACCTGATTGTTATCATGAAGTTAATAATCATGGTGACAGCAGACAACAGTTGGAGTGTGTGAGACTTTTATTTTTGCTAGATTCAAAATCCCACTAATGACTTCTATCAGCTCTTTTTTTCCCCTGTTGTTCTTCTGCAGTAATGTCAAATACAAACCACCTCTCAGAAAGCATTAAGCATAACATGAGGTTTGAGAGTGTGTACAGTGCTGCTCAGTGTCAAAGCTCTTTAGAAGAAAAGCTGTCAGAATTAAACTCTTACGTTAACTCTTGGTGGAACAAAACTTCTTATAAGACCTGGAAAAAGAGAGCAAGAACCTGGCTGATTTCTTCTTGTGGGTTTTACCAGTCAGTTGTTTGCATCTTCCAGTCGGGTGAGGGCTGCTGGACACCATGGTGGGCTTCTGATTGTGAAGAGACTTCAGAAGACGCTTGGATCCTTCTTGGCGCCACAGCCCGTTTGATCAAAACTATTTCATGCAAATTYGTAAATAGACTGCAAAATAAAAGAAAGACAGGCTGGCCTCCTCCAATCACCCAGTAAAGTATACATGTCTCGTGATGAAAGGGTTTTAGTCTTTAACCCTGCAGAAGCTAGCCCTTTCACATCACAAGGAAAGAGATTTTTGGCAACTTAAAACAATCCATATGCTTTCATGAATGAAATGGAAATGCTGCATATTGTGAATAAACAGTCAAGCAACCAACAAAAACAACCCATCATGTTCATGAACACAGTAGATATTTTTCCCTCAGTTAGAGGAAATTTTGTTCTAACGTTCAAGTGAATGTATTACCAGTTTCATTCAGAAGCCAGTTCAGCTTATAACACATTAAAATTAAAGCTATTTCCAGGATTATGCAAAAGTAAATATGGCAGTTCCAAGCAGACCAAAGGCACCCCAACCCAGTATCTTGCTTTGACAGTGGAAAATTATAATGTTTTAGGAAAGAGTTTAAGAAACAGGGAAAATAGAGTAATGTTTCCATGGTATAGTCTCTAAATTCTGTAATCAATCTGTAAGTAACCTGTGGTTTGGGATTTGCTGAACCAGAAGTTTCAGTCACATCACTGTGTTTCCAGAGGTTCATGGACCTTTTCTTCATGATTTTATCTCATCTCTTCTTTACTCATTTATACTCTGAGCATATTAGAAAATACTACTGCAGTGAGTTTCATCATTTAATTATAAATAGTGGGTGAGTAGTACTTTCTTTTACTGAGTGCCCTCTAGATTTTGTATTATAATAGTGAACAATGGTTTCTCTTTTACTTTCTCCATGCCATTCACAATCTTATAGCCATTATTTGATTGTATTTTATTATTTTATTATATTCATTTTTGATTTTGATATATTATTCATTTTGATATATTTATTATATTATGTATAGCTCTTTCATATCTCTCATTTCTAAGCTGTGGAGTCATCACTGATTTACTTTCTTTCATAGAAAAGAGAGCATGACGATCATTTTTTCTGGCCCTTCTCTATACCTAGTCTCATACTAATATGTGAACTTTGAAATGGGGTGGACAGGATTGAGCACAGTAGTCAAGATGTGGGCATAGTCATTGCTGGAAATGCAGTCCTACAGGGACCTCAATCCATTGCAGAGACTGACTTCTCAAACTGCTGTCCTAATTAGAGTACTGGGAGTAGGTAGTGGGAACAGCAGGTGAAGCAGCAGTGGAGACAATTCCTTCAAATTTTTGTTCTGAGTGTTTGGTTTTACAACCTTAGCAATACTCTTCTAACATAGCTTTTTGTACTTGTCAGAGATGGCTATGATGTTTACAAAAGAGACATGCCAGTTTACTGAAAAAGAAATGTAATATAAGGTTTTACAATCTGATTTAGAAAGCAGTATTTCAGATCATTTCAACAAAACCAAATAGTCTGATCTGGGGATTAAACAAACATGAGATATTTCCAGCTGGAAAACAATTTCTATTTTGCAGCAAATTAACTTCTCTAGAATTCTAAACGTTCCTGCCGAATATGAACATTTATCTTGAATATATCCAAAAGCATAAGTAGGAAGAATAAGTAGGAAGAATATTAATAAGCTTGTAAAATCCAGTAGTCAGAAGTTAGGAAACACCAGAATCAAGATTGTGTCTCTTTCACTCATCTATGTATTAGCAGTACACTAATCTTTAATTGCATGAACATGTATGTCCATACAAACCTTTATTCAGTGTTCAGAATGAATAGCGCTCCCTTACTGATACTATATTTTGTTTCATCTTTAATGGTCAATATGTGGTCCTAGGCTTTACTTAACTGCAGTGTGTTAAAACCCTGCTCTGACAACAARATTATTAATTCTTGATGGGCTTTCTGAACTACCATTCTAGTGTTTTAGTGCTTTACAGATGTTAATGTATCTTTCCTATGAAATCACCTGAGAGATCTTGCCAGCTGGCACACTAAGATCAAGGTTTAAAGTTTATGTTCATTTTGGAGCTCAACTTCAGATCTGTGGCTGGTTTTTCAGAGTACTTGCCACTATGTTTAGACGCTAAAGCAAGAGAAATGTCTATTCAGTTGCAACTTTAGGGCTCAGCCATTCTGTCCATCTGCCTTCCCACCTCCATCTCATGCTGATAAACAGTTTGCATAGTGCACACTGGAGCAGGGAGAGCATCCCAGTCCTGGGCAYGATATTTGTTTCCACCTTAAATGTAAGACCCCCTTTCTCTTTCTGTTTCTTATTACGTATCTTGCAACTTTTGCAAGAAACAAAAGAAAGAGTTTACAGAAAAGTTTTTGATACATTCCTAGAACATGTGCGCTCCTGAAGTCTGAGAGTTTTGTCTCTGTTCAGCAAGGCTTGACTTTTCAGCTATTTTAGTTAACTGGAATCTTGTTTGCCTTTTCAAAAGTTTTTGCCTTGTGTAAATTGGTGTGGAATTGTATAGAAAAAGCAAAAGACAAATCCACAAATCCAAAAATCAGTGGCCCCCTCCTTCCAAATTTTATGAAACTACTCTAAAAAGTGCAGGTGTCATCACTGTTCAAAGAATGGCCACTACATCTTTCAAGTGGGTGAAACATTACCTCTCTTTTTCCTTGGTCTCATTTTAGAAATGGTGGAGGTATTTTCTATAAGAATTCAGCTAGAATGGCAAAAAAATTCAATCTCATTGTTTAAATTTCAGCGAAATTATATGATGCTGAAATAGGATTTATGATGGAAAGTGAGAGAAAGCTTCAATAGTAAGCAACACTAGCAAGCCTAACAATGGCAAGTCATTAGAGCTTTGTATAATTATTCCTGGCTGGTGAACCTGTCTGCCTGTAAGAAGTAGAAAACCTGTCGTACTGCAACATTTAATTCAAAACAAAGAGCTTTAAAATTTGCTAGTCCCCTTAGGCATTAGAAGTGTCCTTGAACTATTGTGATGTGATTTATGTAAATTTATTTGTTTGTGGTTATATTTCTCTGCTTATGTTCTGTGTAAATCATCTAAATAATAAGTTGTAATTAATACAGTATTACTACATCGTATGCCAGAAGTGTATATGAACAATGAATATATTTTGGACCTCACTTGTTTGTAATAAGCATTTCACCTAAGCCTTCAGAAGTCCTCAGGCCATCACTCAAATAGAACTTCTGCTTCGTGTGGAAGAGTGTAATATTTAATAGCAGTATTTCTTGTCTTTACTACATTTGGTGCTGAGTTCTATGGTAAAAACTGTGATAGTTTTAGCAGAGTAACTGTTGATTTATTGGATTCAAGTTTTAACACTGACTTACTGTAAAACATAAATGTTTTAATTGATTGTCATAGAATGATTTAGGCTACAATAGTTTTCACAAGCAAACTGTAGAATCACCTAGCTTTCACAGAGATTAACTGTGAACTGGCCCTACTCTCCTTCAAACATTTATAATTAAATAACAAGTACCTTGTCAGAAATAAGGCTATGGCACATTTACTATAGCTTTTGCTCCTGTAAAAACACAGATACTCAAGTGGAAAACATTTTTCTCCCTCTTCTATTTTTGGGAACCCCCTCATTATCGGGTTTCACATTAGCATGGCCACAATGAGTGCAATAACGACACACTGAGTTTTGCATAACTCCAGGGTAAGGCTGTCTATTTTTCCACCAAAAGAGAATTCCCCAGGCTCTTCTGCCCACCACATTGTCCTGCTGGTTCGTTTGTTCTATTGTTTTTTCCTGTGGAGTGATACATTGCTGTATCTTCTCTTGCTGCAGCTGAAGTAGAGCCATCCATCATCCCAATCACTGGAACTAAGGACCTTATGGACTGGGAGTAAATTATGTAGCTTTGGGGGTGAGGGAGGAAAAGAGTGAGAGTCTTTGTTGCTTTTTTTTTTTTCTCTCTCCCTGAACCTGCTATTTTACATTACTGTTCCCTTTTACATAATATTCCTGCCTTGCTTAGGATCATGATAAGGTAAATGCAGCAGAAGTAGTTTCATTATTTCCAGAATGTAAATTCAATCAATACAAATGCAGTTAGCAAATCCATGTCTGACTCGACTGTTGCTTGGATCTGAATTTGAGTTTCATTTGTGGTTTTCCTTTCAACTTTAATGTAATGCAGATGCAGACTTCACTAAAATAAATGTCCAGTAAACCATAAAATAATGCTGTGTAGGTGTTGAGTCCAATTTACTGTTACAGGCTAGCTCCTCTTCCTATTCAGATAAAATAAGATCCAAGTGAGGCTCCTGGTTTTAATTTTAAGGACTACAAATTATTAAAACCTGAAACTTTGCCCTCAAGCTTAAAAGTCATGCTTTGGCACCTAAAATAAAGTCTTAAATCTAAAACACAGACTAAGCCAGAGCCCAAAATCTCAGCAGTGTATCCTGTCCAACTAGGATGACTGCAAACAAAGAAGATGAGGCCTAATTTTCACTCCTCAGTATGGCTCAGCATCTCTTCCTTTTTATGAGATCTCTGTTCCCGCATTTTACAATTCTGGCCACACGTAGTGAGGTGTGTAATACTATGGCTCTTTCAGCAGGGTTGATCACAGTCACCGTTGTGAGCAAGCAAGGTACTTAAGCATATGTCTGTCTTTTGCCTAGCCCATAACCTGACCTAACTACAAAAGCAGAGCTCAAAGTTTAAAAATATAAATACATCCTGTATTTAAAATCTGGGGCCTAGTTTAGCAATAGTGCCTCATATCACCTTGCCTTGCTGTCTCTCTGACAGCAGACCTAAAAAACAGTTTTTACCCTTCAAAAGTTTTCAAGGCCTTAGAGGCATTTTTTCCAATTTAAATTAAGCTTCAAGCTTTTATCAGTATAGTTGCTTATAACGATCCAAGAGCTAAACTACACAGAGTGTTGAAAGATTTGGGTATTAAGGTAGTGATTTTTACTTCTAGCAAGGCCACAGTAGACTTGATATCCCAAGTTTTGCTTCAGATTTCCTCTCGATGTTTAGGGCGTATCTGAAATGGCTGAACAAAGGAATAATGAAACTCTGCAGTTTAATGATAGAAGCTCCTTGTTTTTCCATAGTCTTGTCAGGGAAATTGTGCGTAAAAATAAATTTGTACAAGCTTTGTTGTAATAGTTAGTGAAACAATCAAAGAAGTTCATATAATCTCTTCGATAATAACTGACAARTTTTAATGGCACTATTGAATCAGAGAACAATGAAATATCCTTCCTAGCATTTTAGACAAAGTAAAATAGATTTGCTCAGCATTTGGTAAGCTTACGCTGAATATCAATTTCAAAATACACTCCTAGCACTATTTCCCAAGACCTTTGTCTTTCAGCTGTCCCTTTCGCAAAAGACACTGCAAAGATCTGCCCAACCATCGGAGGTGATTTAAACTGAGATCCATGTGGCAAAGGCTTAGCCAAAAATCACCGCCTCTGTCCCTCAAAGCCTGTTTTACTGCAGTCTGAAAGCTGAAGAACTGGGCACTGGTGGGCTACTAGAAGGATCACACCTCCATACCGAAGCTCTGGCACACTATGTGAGGAAATGACTTGTGAATCTTGTAACCCTAAAAGTGCTAAGTGCCTGCCTATTTACCTGAAAATTTACTTTCTTACTTGTCTGAGGAGGTGCAGTTCCCTAAGGTTCAAATCAACACCATGAAATTGGCATTTATTTCTATTTTGCTGGAGTATGAGTAAAAGTTATGTATACAATGTATTTTTTTTAATCCTACTGTAGGCCTAAGGTCTTTAGGTGGATAACTCCTTGATACCTGCTGTGACGTATTACAGTTTTTCTCACATTCACATTGACAGACATAATGAACTGTATTTGCCGAATGAAAGAGTACTATAAATGAAGTCACAGAATAAGATCTAATGACTCTCTAATGCTCGTATGTCCAAGGCCAGGGACACAGAGAACTCCCATATGTAGTAAAACTAAGTACATCTAATTTTGTGATGTTTTTGTGACTTGTTGTTGTCAATTAATAGTAAAAGAAAAGCTAGTAAAATAAGATAAGAAAGGCAGCCTCAGTATATGTGCTAGTTAAGATGCAATGTAGTATCTGTCACTGAAGAAATGGCAAGTACATATAGGATAATAATGTAAAATGATCTAGAATTTCTCACTTTGGCCTTCAATGTATATTTGTTATACATRTGCATATGGTAGGCAAAATTACATGTCATTGATTCATTTATATCAGATGATTTTCAGTCAAAAATATTTATTCTAAACCAAATTATTGAGAACTTGGTTTTGGTACCATGGATTCATGTCTATAACCATGAATCACATGAA
>NW_020450665.1:1471581-1542033 GCF_003343035.1 Apteryx rowi | reverse complement strand
CATGAGGAAAAACTTTTTCACTGTGAGGGTGACCGAGCACTGGAACAGGTTGCCCAGAGAGGTKGTGGAGTCTCCTTCTCTGGAGATATTCAAAACATGCCTGGATGCAATCCTGTGCAATGTGCTCTAGGTGACCCTGCTTGAGCAGGGGGGTTGGACTAGATGATCTCCAGAGGTCCCTTCCAACCTCAGCGATTCTGTGATWMTGTAAGTTCTGGACAGAAATCCCCTAAACCATTACACACACCCCACTGAACAGTCATCAGACTAGTTTACTGCTATTCTGGACTGGATTTAGGTGGTGTAAGCTGCCATAAAACACAGTTTATCTCATTTATCAGTTTCTCTAGTCATCTCAATTCCCCTTCAGTTCTCAAAGGTAGATATTTCCATTTCCCATTCTCTTCCTTGGCACCAGAACTGAAATTTGTTGTTTTAGAGRTATCACTGGTTCTTTATTTTTTTGCTTTACCTAATAAGTTTTTTTTTCTGACAGAGTGTTTGTTTTGAATATTCATTTCTTTGCAGTATCTTGCAAATATACTTTGTACTGAAAATGGAATAATATTATCTCTATTTCTGTTCCAACTCTGCTGTTCTTGGACTCATTCTGTTGCTGTGTTGACCTAACATATTCTCAGCTAAGTAAGGCATGTTATTAGCAAGTCTAATGTGCTTCATTTGAAACACATATGCAGAAGGAAGAAAGTTTTAAAAAATGTAAGGAAGAGTAAAACACTGATCCCTACAGGATAACCACTTTCAAAAGAGAGGAGCATCATCATATTCAGTCTTTTTATTCTGGAAATCATTATGCTTGGGAGAACAAAAGGTTTGAAAGAAACAGATATATTTAGTTTTACTTTGTTTCCCCATTTAGTTTTAATCATTCTCATCTCAATGTCCCAGGTTTATATCCAGCATTCAACTATTTTTCTTTCTGGACTAGATTTATGTTCTCTGTGTTCTTATGTTCTTTACCATAAGCTGTCCTGTGATGCTCATTTTCCCCTTAAACCCCCGATACCTGGAGTCAGATTATTTTGTGAAACACTCAAAACCCTCCTGTTTTCTTTTTCCTTTAAAAAAAAATTTTTTTAAAGCAATTTTACAGCTCCCATGGGTTGTGGGGAAAAAGCTTAAAAAACATGGAGTTTTACACTCTAAGCACCAGAACTCAACATCATGAGTTTTTAAAATGATGCAAATTTTAAATCCAGAACATAATTTTGGAGCCTAATTCCTGACTTTATAACTCTTAAACATATTTGGTATTTATTATCTTTGTATATAATACTGTGAATATCTTTAAATTTTTAAAACATGTTACAAAAGATGCCTATGTGATGTTTTATATGCATACGATGTTCTAATACACTTTAGAAACTATCAGTAGTAGAATTCATAAATACTACAAGCCCTCTATTCTAGGCTGTAATGTTTGATTAATGAAAATCAACTTTTATAAAAAGTATTTCTTAGCAGGACAAGAGTACCCTTTTAACTAAACTTTTTACATCTGTAAAGAGCTTTAATAAACTTGATGAAGCAGGCTTCTTCATTCCTCTGTAAGGAACATAATAATATGCTCCTCATATACATAAACATATACATATTCTTCCTGCTATGCATATAAACCTTTACATAAGATGGATACGTGGACTTGGCTGTATTTCACACATTAGAAACTGATCTCCCCCCCCCAAAAAAAAAAAAAAAAGGAAAATGGAATTTTCTCCCGGAAAGGGAACCAGCAGGAAGAGCATATGCACTGGCAGGATTCCTTGCCCCACTCTCATCTTCATACTTTTGCATCCTAAAGTTGCCCAAGGTCTACATCTAAATCTGCACACTACTAATGGTAGAACACTGAGAAGGAAAGGCACCTAGATGTATCAGATGGCCTCCCAATGCAACTATGCCTCCTTTTCTATACTGTTTAACTCAGCCTGGCATCCGTAAGGCAGGTCTCCTTCCACCCTGAAGGACTGAACCATAGCAGCTCACATTATCATCACCATCATCATCTACACCATAAGCAAAGGGGTCACTGCACCCCTTCTGATTACAGGTATGACCATAAGCATGGAGGAGAAATGGGGACTTGGAGGACTCTCTGAGGCTGTCAACTCTTTCTGCCTTCAGTGACCTCCTTGCTTTGGTGTCTCTCTCTCCCAGTGAGGACGAGAGGTGAGCTGCTCTGGACATGGAGCAAGGCAGGGTGGCAGACGGAGCTGCCAACAGTGGGGGGGTCCCTCCCCAAGGGCTGGTGTGCTCTGAGAAAGGGTCTGAATGGCACCTTGTGCTGTCCTGGGAGACACCCTCCCATCATGGTTTTTGGTCCCTGGCAAGACTAGAGCACCTGACAAGCAAGGATTATTGATGGAAGAAAGAGAGACCTCCATTACAGCTCCTCCCACACCCTGCAATGCTCTGGACAGCAACTCTACCCAGCCTGATGCACTTAACCCACAGTTTTAACAGTATTGACATGCTTGGTGACACTGGGATTTTTTTGGGGGGTTTCAGTAGTTTGAAAGATTCCATCCATTACTAACCTGCTAGTAAAATGGCACAGATAATTTTCAGGGAAGATTTAACTCTTCCTATGCCTCAGCGACATTTTCTGTAAGGTCCCRGAGTCTAACACACATACTGAGCTGCTCTGACTGCTAAACTCTGTCAATAATCCACAGATTTTCTTCTACAACCTTTGGTTTAACTCTTAATCAAAATTAAAGGAGAGCAGTGATTTGAGTGAATGTGTGTTGTCTCACCTGGAGTTCCTGCAAGCATTCAGGAGAAGAAATTTTTCACTCACATCTAAAAAGTGACCCTTATGGAGCAAGCAACTCTATGCTGCCTTCACATCTCCTGGCTGAAATCTGGGCCAGCATGATGCCAGGTAAAAAGACAGCCTTGCCAATGTGTGGAAAAAGAAAAAAGAAGAATRCTTTATATCTCCTAATCCTTTAAAGTATACAAGATATTCTATTCTACTAGAAACTTAAGAGATGAAATCTACCACTGATACAAAACTGAATCTTTTACTTAAGTGAAATTCTGACAAGACTCCTTTGGGATAGGAACGTTTAGGTATTGACTGAAAATCTGTTCTGTTTTCATCCCTTTTCTGAAGAACCAAGTTTATAAAACTGACATTTGAAGCCATACAAAATAGGAAAGCATCATCTGATAAGATTCAGCTAGCAGAAGATGTGAGTGGAACTTCTTTTTTTATGAGCAAATGTTTAAGCAAATGAACATATTGTGCYGCTGTATTGAAGGTCTATGCAGGGAGAATATACCAGTATAATTTATCATGCCCTTTTTTCTCTAAAAACATATAGGTGTGTTTAGAGCATGCAAAGCTTTCTTCTAATCTCTGCTGCTTACAGGAACCCCACTGATATAGCTCCTGGTGCCTCATAATCTTTAATGTTTCCATCTCCAGATGGCTCCCCTTTGTGCCTCCTTCCCCCAGCAAGGTAGGGGTTTATTTTCCCATTTTAAATATGGGGAGCTAAGGTTAGATTTTAACATCTCTAATTCCCAGGAACAAGAAAGAGCAGACTGGAGGGAAGGATCCCAGGTTAGAGGATTTTAGGTTAAATACAAACAGAACCAATGAATGATACAGTACTAGGGGCATGCCTTTGCTTTGCCTTATTCCACTCAATGTTTTAGAAATTCATAAACTGCTCTCAATATATAGAACGCAATTTCAGCGCTGATTCAAAGCTTTTAAAACTTCTCAGCAATGAAGGGGAAACTGATTTTTATCTGAGGTCAAAGACAGGCACTGGGTTCCTGGAGAAGGACAGCAAAAAAGCTGATCTGGGGTGAAGGAAGGAGGATGAAGGAAAGCGAGGGGCTCAGGGATGGTGTCTTGCTGCTGCTGTGGGATGAAGGAGGCAGCCCTGGAGGCCATTAAGGCTGCTTAAATGGGCTGCCACCCTGTAAGTATGGCTTTTTCTCTTCTTCAGCTGTTGCTCCCAGTCTTGATGTTCAGGGATCTGCAGTGTAGATGGTGGGGCAGGACCCCTTTTGCTTCTTAGAGTAGTTTTACTATCATAAGCATCTGCCTATTTTGCCTTTTCCAGAGCTGGCTTGAACAGTTTAAAAGGGAAATTGTTCTGGGGACACATCAGGATCACATGGAATGATTCCCATATTCATATAGCATCTCTGGGACAACTCCAGCCATTGTTTCAAGGCAACTTCATATTAGGAGATATTTAATATGTTTTAGCTCTTTTTAATGGGATTTGGCAGCTGGGCATAAGGACAAGAAATCAGATAACATGCCATCAGCCAATTCACTGCATGCCAGCATTTGAAAATCTTGGCTCTGCGGCACCTTTTGTTTCCCATACCCACCTCAYAGCTTCAGTGCACTGAGTGCTCTCTGGCTTGGCCTCTCTCCTGCTCTGGACAGTCCTGCAGCCTCTACCCAATGCCCAGCCTGTGATCCCATGCCACCTGAGCAGAAGAGGCAAACTCGACTCTGGCATGTTGGCCCTAACTGGTGCCCCRGGACCCTGGGCTGCTGTGGCTGAGATCAGACCATGCACTTCTAGGGTTAGAAGCCCACGCCTTGGTGCTCTCCCAGAGAAAGTGCAAGTACATTGGCTCATGTAGTCAAATTATGTCATGCAATTTACAGATAATAATTTCTATTCATTTTTGGCTGGTATGATGTCCAGCACAGTCTGGCTTTTATTATCCCTACAACAGCAGAGCTGAAGAGGACTTGAGAGCCAGGTACTCAGCCGGGACAAATCAACATTGTTGTGTTTATGTCAGTGAAGTAATACTGTTTTACAAGAGCTACAATATATCCCTTTCTGAGAACGCTTACTATTGTTAGCACCCATGTTGGTGATAACAATATAACTGTGCATTGTTATTCACAAAGTGCCCTGCTTGCATTTACTGAAGTCTTTCCCTTTCCCCTTTCCCACTCCCTACTCCCACTGTTTGGCTGTCCTTATTTATACAGCTCAATATTGTTATTCATTAAATCTATCTCCCCCTAAATGTTAATTTGCTTTACCTGAGTTTTATGAGACTGACACGGAAATGCTAAATAAAATTCTGACTTGTGTCTCTGTCTAGACCTCTGCCAAACCTCCAAGGCATTGTGGATGACATGTGACAGCTTTTAAGATGAACCTTTTCTAAAGTAGAAGGTGTTTAATTCTCCTGAGGAAACCCTTCCGATGAAAATGAATCCAAAATGGTAATGTATTTCCTTAAACTGTTTGATCTAGAAACTTTCCTGGGTTCCTCTTCTCTGCAAGAAAGGTTTTACCTCACACATGTTTAGCCTTTCATTTTTTGCTCATATTTTCTTGCATTTTTGACAATAGCTTTGAAATGTGTGAAGATAACTAACTGCTTAGAGGTCTAGCTGCATGCTCAAGGGTTAAAGTACATGTCATTTAAAAGTTTGCCTGTTCACTGAAAAAAGTGTCTTTTTTTTCCCTTCTGACCTGATACTAAATAATAGAATTAATTCCACAAAGAAGCAGTGCAGGCAGGGCAGGAAGGCCTTTTAGGTGGCTGAACTGCAGGTTAGGGTGTTTAATAATTTTAGCATGAGAAGGCACCAGGTGCAAATACCTGCTCTGTTTGACTGTTCTGCATGTCATTTGACCCCTAAAATATATTCTCCCAAGCAATTTTTCTGTAAATAATGAATAGGCTATGCTGCAACATCCTGCACTCAAGTTGAAAGGTACAGTGGGAGCCAGTGTCCTGCAGTGCGAGAGACATGGAAGGGATGAATCCAGGCTCAACAGAAGCAGGAAGTTTCTGCCTCTTACAAAAGTAAGATGAAGCAGATCAGCTCAAGCTGGCCTTGCAGAGCCTGGAGGATTTCTGGGGGATCCCTGCTTGCCTTGCTCTCTTGCAGGCAGCTGCCTGTGCAGCCAGCTGCTCCCAGGAGACGCAGCAGGGTGCTGACATTCAAAGCAAGGCAGCAGTGGCATGGCATGCTGCTGTGCAAAGGGCACCCATCTGAGCGGTGATAGGAGCTGTGCTGATTTCTACTTGCTGGGGGATGGACCAGCCTCCCCCAGGCTGCTCAGTTTTAGCTGGAACTGCTCAGCTCTCTTTGAGAAAGAGGCTAGGAAAAACACAGTGCTTTTTTTCCATCCCCAGATAAAATATTTAGTTTGAAAAGTTCAAGGGTCCCCATGTTTTGCAGCACAAACTACTATGTCCAAGTTACCTACCCCTTGTATGCTTAGCAGACACCTACTGGACTTAAACTGGTAAAAATCTCTCAAGTCTGCCTTTCCACAGTGCATGCTGGAGACTCTCACAGCTCTTGTATTTGCCAGGCAGATATATATGCACACAAAAGTGTACCGTGCACACACGATGAATCTGATGTGTTCAGCATGTGTCAGAACTTGTGCAGTAGGTGCACAGGTGACATCTGCATGTGTAGTAAGTCAGATACATTGTGGATGTACTGGATTTGCTGTGCATACACAAATTGTCTCTGCAGTGCACGCAAAAACTGGATGATCTGTCACAGATGAGTCATAGTCACTACACATGCACTGCAGCGTTGAGATCTGGATACCTGTCAGCTGCCTCTGAGCTAGTGCTTCTGGGAACCACTGTTTGAAATAGATGGATGGAAAGTGCAGCCAGGGGAGCAGAGGCTCAGAGCGTGGGCAACACACAACAGAGCCATAGTAGGACCCAAAATAGAATCTCAGCTTCCTAAATTCTAGTTAATTTCCTACCCAGTGGATTATACTATCAGGATACTTAATTTCACAGTCTTTTGGCATGTATTCTAAAATATTCGGTTCAAAAGTAAATGAATATGTACTGGGGAAAATGACACATGCTAAAGTTGTTATAAGAGGAATCAAGAGTCAGCAGCTCCTGTAATCTATGTGATAGGTGGTGATTAATTGGAACAGACACTGTCATGAAGCCTGCGAGGGACTTGTGTCATGCTGAGCACAAAGGGAAAAACCCCAGAGAATCAGGTATGCTTTTAAAATAAAGAAAACCTCCCTGCATCTTTTTCCTTGGCTACTGGAAAAGTTAACAAGGAATTACCAGAAGTGGTAATTTATGGTGTTTATATTCTGTAATTGTAATACTGCCCACAGCAGATACCTGTCATTCAGACACTGTAAGGATGAATGTCATTGTAGGACCTGGTTAGTTAGGTCTTTCTGTATGTCTTGTGTATGTTCAACCAGTTTATGGTGATACTATACTATTGGTGATACTACTAGTGATTCTGTAACTCTGTAAGTCTATTTGGGTTGTGGCCTCTGCTTCTTCCCATGCTGAGGGCTAACAGTTTGGGTAGATTGTTGTTTTGTTSTCTTAATGTTTAGACAAATAGCTTGTTTTAGTGTGCTAGTGCTGTTTCAAATCTACATTTGAAGTTGTTCAGAGAAGGAAGAAAACAGTCCCATCAACTTAACATATTTGAATGATAAATTTAATACTGCAATTATAACTTTATTCCTACATGGAGGGTGAGTGGAGACAGGTACAGTGAAGAGYGAGCTGTCCAGGGTTCACCAGTCCTCCAGAGGGAGATTATAAACTCTGTGTACCAATAAGAACAAAAGAAATTGATATATCAACTTCTGTTTAAATTAATTCAAAAATGTAAGAGTTGAGGAGATAAGGCATAGGTCAAAATAGGCCCCAACTCCGAAATGGCCGACCCATGAGAAGACAGAATACTGAAAAGGTCATCCTGAAATGGCATAGGACTATATTTCATAAAATATAKGCATTGCATTTCTGAAACCTCATTTGTGTGACAAAAACTGTGACAAGAACAGAGCTTGGCACAAAATCAATATACTCGGGCAGGGACTGTAATAAATAATAAAAATGAGGAACAGCATAAATTTTAACCGGTTTTCATTACAAGTTAGTCAGTCTGATTTCCTACGTGATCTCTTGAAGCTGCATAATTTCCAAGGAAACATCAGGGAAGGTATATTTTTCATTGTGGCTGAAAGGTGCTAAGACAAGTATCAGAGAGAGAGGGAGGGAGAGAGAGAGGGATGTTCACCACCTTCATTTGCAGTCAGGTGTTACCAAGAGGGAAGGAAGTGGTGAGGAGGTAGCAGGCAGCAGCTGCCAGCAGGCCGTGCTCCATTGCAARCATGCTTCTGCGTGGGCCACGGTGCCTCAGCTGTTTAGATGTTATTCAGTCCCAAGAAGTCTGCTTCGCATAGTGCTGAGCAATTTTTCATCCGTGAGCTGTGCCATCACACAAAGTCCAGTTTCAAGTGCCTCTGTGCAGAGCCTGTTCAACGTCCAGTCCCTGACATCTTCATTTTCCAGTCAAACATAACAATAATAACAATTAACAAACATAATCCTGTTGTGTGAATCCRCCCCTCTAAAATTTCAGCTGTGCTGTTGCTATGAAATGATAAATCCATTAGTTCCAATTTTATCAACCCACATGGACACGAGTTCGACAATTTGCCTCTGCCTGTGGGGTAATAGCCTTGCTGAGAGCTCCTCGGGCAAGAAGAGTGACTCAGCTCTCCCGATTTCCCTCCCTCGGGGAGGCAGGGGAAAGTCAGCCTGGTCTTCCACAATATGTCTCCATTTAGATTGACAGCTTCCTGGGACTGTGGGGTTAACCTTGTTATGACAGCACAGCTGCACTTACCATTTCTTCCTATTGTGTATGAGCAGCACAGTCTCCACCAAGTAATAGTAGCTCTTGGAATCACAAATTACAGCGAGTGTTTCATCTCTCGTGTTGTTATTTATCCACAAATGACTCTGACATCAGTTTCTAATGGGGCAGACGTGTCCTTTCAGTTTTCTGCTGAACAGAAGGTTAGCAGGGGACAGTTCATATTATAGTGGTTCTATTCTGTAATTTTATAATGAAAAATATGAATCAGGGTCCTCTTCCGTGTTTCTATTCAGTAAACGCTTTGTTACTTGGACAGCATTTTCTGTCATCCCATCAAGAGTAATAGTGATCAGGTGCATCCATACTGCACTTTATGTTGCATAAATTCATGCCTGGAAAAAACTGTGTCTTTAATGCAAAGGCTAGGTTGAATTTGTGTGTTTATTTGGGGTATAGCAACATCCATTTTTTCATTAGCAGAGGATTTGGTTGCATTTTTTGTAGAAAGACTATAGTGTGGTAGAAAGACTGATGGCACCGATGGACAAGGTAGGCTTTATTACTGTCAAAACAATTCAGGCAGAGGGCATGTTTAATTATCTCCTCATTTTTCAAATTCCTTTTAAGATTTTCCTTCTACCACATTACAACACGTGCCAGACACAACTCAGTGCTGCAAGACTGGATCTCTGACCATTGATCAGTTTTTCTAAGTGTTAGCAAAGCACTGTATTCTCTCTTTACCTTCTGGATAACTCCCTAGACAAATATGTTTTCTGGACAGACATCCCTCTACCTTCTGGATAACTATTATGTGATGCTCATTACTGCCCCAGTTTCTATGCTACAGTTTCACAGTTCATTTCCTCTGCACAGAAATCTGGTAATATCTGGGTGCTTCAGAACTACCTATTATTAGACAKAAATAAATTTTGTGAGTGGATATTTTTAGTGTTGACAAATACAGTGTGTAGCATTATTAAATTTCTTCAGTTGCCCTCTGTGTCTCAGGAATGTGCCAAACCCAGTACAACTTTTAATTGCTTCATTCTCTACTCAGTAGTTTTCCTGCTGTTATTGGGGTGTGCTGCTCAGCAATCACTCAGAGCCAAGGAGTTTGTCAGAGATTTCCTTTTGTGTTCTGCCTCTTAGGGCTCTGCARTGCAATTCTGCACATGAATTTCTCGTCTGCACAGTATCTGGTTCCAGCTGGCGCTTACGAGAGCTTAGGGAAGATGTGTTTCTTCATGAAGCAGGTCTTATASCTATGACTGGGCAGAAGCATTAGTATGGGTCATACTTCTTAGAAGCCTGTGCAAAAAGAGCTGGGAAGATTTGGCAAAAGTAGGTTGGAAGGAGTGCAGAGGGAAGGAGAGGTGAAGGGAGAAAGGTCTGGAAGATCTGTTAACACATTGCAGACATACGGTTTTCAGTCACGTGGGGAGGAAGAAAGACACGGAGGGGGAGAATACCAGTGTCAGCCGTCCACGGGCTCTGCCCTGCCTTTGAGTATACTCTGTCTTGCACAGTTGCTTTACTTCTGCAGGTATCTATCTTCCCACCTGTCTATCTAGCAGGTATCCTTCTGCAGGTATCTATCTAGCTCATGTAGAGAAGTAACCATTATGTCTACGTAAAATGCAGAGGGATGTAAAATGAATCCAAATAAGGGCAAACAATGAATTAGAATGTTTTTGCAGAATATATCTTGGTTACATCAAATTTCAAGTAATGTTTTTTTTTTTTTTAGAAGTTGCAAATCTGTACACTTTGTTGACGTGAAATACAAACCATGTAGGAACATAATGACTAAGAATGATTTACAGCTATAGCCAAGCCTTGGATGCACAGTGGTTGGACCAAATTCAAAGCTTATTGCAAAGTTCAAAGTCAGAAAAATGGGACCAGGMCTACATATCAAGGGGTATTGACTTACACAGCTGACAGCTTGTTATCACTGTTCTGGAAATCATATTGAATCCAGATTGTCACAGTCTTTGGGTCATGATGCAGGATGATTTCAGCAAAGGGTCCACCACCAGCTGTGGATTGGCCCCAGTTGCACGTCTCTGAAGGCAGCTGCAAAGTAAGTGGCTTGCAAGTAAGCAGATGCAAAAAGTTTGGTTTCTTTCCTTGAGGCAAATGATACAAGACCAAAGGTGAATAAGAGAGCATAGGCGATATGGAGAGGTCCTTCAGAAATGCGCATCATAATAGCAGTACCTTCCCTAATTGATTATGCAGTCTGAATCTTTACCATAGTGCTTGGCAAAAGTGTTACCCTCTAGCTCTCCCTACTGGCTTATTACTACARTTCTGGTATTTGATGTGTTCAATGTATTTCTATATTAAGCAATTAATTAAACAAATAATCCAAACCTCTCTCTAGAATGTATAGCTATTTCATACTTTATATGCACTGTGACAGATATGGCCATACTTTGTTTCTTTATTTTGCTAATTCTTCTTATTTTGTAATATATCAGCAAAAAGTATGTTATTTCTCCTGCTGCAGTTTATGATAAAGACTCATTCTAGAAAATGAGAATATTTCTTGTGGTTAAAATTTGCAAAAACACCTAAGTGATTTTTAAAAACCTAAGGTCATTTTTCAAAAGTGAGTTAGACTCTTAGAAGCCTGGACCTCAGTGAYTTTCACTGAAACTTGGTTGTCTATCTGAAAAATCTTTTAGTTGTATTTAGTTACATACTGTTCTAATTGAACTGATTTTTGAAAGCTAGTGGAAAGGTCAGTCTATGCAAATTTCATGTTTCTACAACATTCATGTGAGGTCCTCTACATTTTTTCCGAGGAAAAAATGAACAAGGATACTTTAGGTGAGTTAAAATATACACAGGTTGTATTTTGTTGGTCTCTCCCAGTATGACATCTGGCATATCAGGACTCAACTRACAAAAGGAAAGACCCTCATTGATTAAAATTTGATTAAAATATATTTACCCACATATTGTAATGAACTGATCTGTGTTGGTGGCAAAAGGATGATCTACTCAACTCATTATGCCAAAGGAAAAATATAGGTATACTATTTAACCATATGATGAACTAATATTAATTTCAGAGCAGAGCAGGTGACATCTGAAAGTTTCAGCTTTATTTTGAAACATGATATCTACAGAGAAATTTTACAAAAAATATAGTCATATACTGTGACTGTAAATGCAGAATGCCTTTCATGAATCTATGGTCTATACTGAATATCACTGTAAGAAGTGAAGTAATTTTATTATCACCATAAAATATATATGCTTGAATTTGCCCAGGCTAAATGAGATAGATCTGTACTGCTAAATTTAAAAGGGACCAGAGACCAATCCCTGTCTCCAAAGCCAAGAAGGCAAYGACCATCTAAAGTCCTTAGAGTATGCCCTGGCCAGTTTGTTGACATTGGCATAAACAAAGTAAGAGAAAGACGTAATGATTAAGCATGTGGAGATCAAGGAGCCAGTGTTCATATTTATTCTTTAATCCTTTCTGKTTTTTTTTTAAGGCAAAGTAGATATTCCCCGAGATGCCCACATGAGGAGGCCAATACTTTTAGGTTCCCTTCTTTAGGAAGAACACGAGATATCCACACCATCAGATAACCAAGAGCCCTGATCCAGTCCTGGCACCTGGCCGCCCAGCTATGCACAGTGTCTGGTAGTTCACTCCTGAGCTGTCCTTCGCAGCAGATCAAGTAACTCCTTTGGTGCTGGAAACACAACGCTGCTCTGGGAAGCAGTCCTAGAACCACCCCTGTACCATATGGATGCAATTGCAGCAGGCTTGACTCCCTCAGCTCTCTGCACACCTCCAGTGCTATTCCTGTCATTTCTGCATGCTTACCTGTCCCTTTATATCCCCATGCTGCACCCTAAGCCATCTTATTGTGGGAAAAGTGCTGCAGCAATGCCCACATTTTGAATTAAAGTCCACAAAGAATAATAATCATATTCAGTGTGGACATGGAGACACCTTAGAGAGACCCCTCTTAGAGAGAGGTGGCCCATTGTGGTGTAGACATGGATCTCTCAGTACCACTGGGCATGGGGACCAGGAATTTCTCAGTGGAGCAGATACTTTCAGTGATATAAACTTAACCATAGGACATGCCAGATAGAAACTGAGATTTTCAGGGAGCTGAATTTCTGAGCAGTCTGTTTCTCCATGAGCAGAGCAAGGAGCCTACAACAATGCCACTCCTAGTTTAGGCACCTTAGTTTGGTACCTAAAGTTACATTTCCTGAGTCTGAGCTGGAGTAAATTCTAGCTACTAAGCTAAGTTTTCACTGAATAATGTTTTACCCAATATAATTACATTTTAACCTCAAAACATTTTTAGTGATGGCATTGTTGAAAATTATCTGGACCTACAAATYATTCAGTCTACACAGTGCTTCCAGTCCATTTTCTTCTTTAATTCGTCTTGCCACTTTAAATGGTCGGAAGTCCCATTAATTTTATTAACATGTTTTAGCAAAGTAGTGTGTTTATATAAGACAAACTGGTGGTTAGGTCAAATGTAAATAGATTCTTATTTCACCTAAAAGTTTTTTGAGAGGTGTTTTATTTTACTAATGTATTTACTTGAAGTATATAGTCTGCATTTCAAAATTGCCTCTTGGTGGCCAGAAGTTCACAAGAGACAGCATTTTTAATGGAGCTCAGCTCAGCTCAGCAAAGAACTGGCTAAGGTGGTAAGGAGGATAAGCACAAGTAGCGAAAAGGACTTAATTTTACCTCTGTAGCTGAACAATATTAACTTGACTGGGTCTACCTGTAGTGTTTGTCAAGATTTGGCCCAAGAATACAAATATCTCTAAAAGCTAGAGAAAACATAGTGAAAGGTTAAAAATAAACTCAAGCACTGAACAAAAAATGCCTTTTATTTTCAGAGAGACATATAGAACACAGCTTGCTTAATTTGTGGAAAAGCTGGTTGAGAGATGACTTTGATTATATTGACAATCTTTCCCAGTGGAAAAATATTTAGGTAGTAAATGCTCTGTAATATAATGGAGAAAAAMCAGAGCCAGTATGTGCAAGCTACAGCTGCATGAATTCACGTGAGAAATAACACAGATTTTTTGATGCAAAGGTGATTAACAACTGGCATAAACTACCTTCATAAGTGATAGATTTTCCATTTCTTGATGTCTTTACATTAGTCCCTTATAAAATAACTGCTTGACTTAAAGACATCCACACTGGCAGAATGCTGTGTTAATGTAGCTATGCTGCTTCTGTGATAGCTTGTTTCACATCTGTGTTGGGCACTGTAGAAACATTGCGAGGCTCCAGCCCATTAATACATTACATGTGAGTTGCCATCATATGTTTGAGAGAGAATCCAGCCTGAAGACAGAAGACATGATTGAGTACATAAAAACCTTCTGCCAAGATAGGGAGTTGAAGTTTAAAGGGGTGTGTAAGTTTTTGCTGCTGCAAAATGGTAATATGTAGCACCTTTTAGCTAATCACATCCTTATAGTAACAAATGCACAGCAGAGTAAGTAGATATATAGGACTATTAAAAAAAACCCTAACTGGTACTTGATGCTGAGCTTGAACCTTCTTTTAGAAGAATTTTAAGGTTTTTGTAAACTAGCTGTTCTCATATTGGGCAAGTCTYGTAGTATCCAAGAATATTCCATTTGGTCTTTGCTCTTTCTTCATCCCCCCTTTCCCTCTCCTTTCTTCCTTCCTTCCTCAGAAATGCTTTCCCCTCAGGGAAATATAGGGTCACAGGGGAATATAACATTTACTCTGAACCAATTAGGATAAAGAGACAGAAAGCAAGTGCGGCACAAAGGCTGTGACCTGGGTAGGGGCTACACACTGTGCGTGAGTATGATTGGAGGGAAAGGTACAAATTTTATTATGGAGAGAAAAGAGCTTGCCCTTTTGCTTCTTTTTTTTCTAATTATAACCATGAGCTTTTAGAAGAATGGGAAAAAAATAAAGCAGTATGTTGAGCTGCAAATGGTGACGGCACCCCAACTTTATAGTAATATCAAGAGCCACCTACAGAATTTATGGCTTATCGAATAGACCCCTAAGCCTATATACATCCCATTTGACATAGAATTATAGTGTTTAAAAACAAAACTGTATACCTGCAAGAAACTGATGAATAGAAGGACAGATCCATGGAGCACTTTATCAACTGCCTGCCACCTTCGGTGTAGCAACCAGTAAAATCTCACTCRTTCTGACAAGAAAGAATCATCAAAAATATATGCATCTGCTGGAGAAACTGGGCTAAAGATGGCCTACTAATGGCATCATATATCAGCATGTGACCTGGCGTAGAGAAAAAAATCTCTGCAGAAAACACCCCTTTAAAAATATTTATAGGATCTAAAAGAACTTTATTATATCATCAGATGTGCCATAAACATGCCTTTAAAGCATTTTAAATCACCTATTTAAGGGAAATAGTATTTTTAATTCTATAATGTAAAAGCAAACACAGTTAATGTGGACTTGAATTTAAACAGTACTCTGCACAATAAGCCATATAACAGCTGGATAATCATAWTGCTGTCAAAATTTGTTGTCACACTTTTATGATGAATGTATCTTGCTGTTTAGTTGAACCCACTTGTATGATGCTTGTATGTATTTCATGTAAAGCTATTTAGTGACACTTTTTTTTTGGTTTCTTCCACAAGCAAGATCTGGAAATAAAATATCTGCTGCCTGCTGGCTGATCTTTGATCCATGATCCTTGGTTGTTGAGCAGATTTGGGCTGCAGTAAATAGAAATAGCATTCTGCGTGGGCTGTGACTAAACTCATTTCAGCACATTTGGAGAGTGCTAAACAAGTCAGCCCTCATTTGCTGAGTTACTGCCTGGAGTCAGGAAAAGTGAGACAATGAAAAGCAAGAACAAAATGTCCCTAAAACATATGCATGAAGCAAGTTCTTTTTTTTCCCCCCATGGCTTACTGACAGAAGTGATGTATCAAACATACATCATAATATGATTTATTAATACTGGTAACTTGGGTAAGTTCAAACAATACACTTTTCACACAACGGAACAATGACAGTACATATATATATGTAGGCGTGTATTTGTTCTGAGACCAGATACAAAATATACAATGAATATATTCATCCAAATCAATTCTCTTCTGGAAGGAAAGTGTGCTCTCTGCCAAGGAACTTGTGCATGCTAGACAGTCTTTTCACAGGAGGGCTGCTTCTAACACATCAGTATGAGCAAATTGGACTTATAAGGCCCATTTCTTCAAGCTGTGCTTTTTTCTTGTTGTTGCTTCCCTTTTTTTTCCTTATCTCCCTCTTAGCACACTTATGATAGATATGAGGGTAGTGTTACCAGCTCTCTCTATTTTACCATGAGTCTTCAACAGTTTTGTTTCTCTTAAAGTTCTGGTGACTGGAAGGTCTATGACTATAATAAAATTTCAGCAGCCTTGTGGCTGCAAAAAGCACTTCAAAATGAGATCTTTTTGTCTTTAAAACTGATCAGAATAAAGAAAACGTAGTTTGGAGATTATGATGATGAAGTCATGAATGTACATCAGTCTGATGAATTTTGGAGAGGAAGAGAAAGTAAAGGGTGATTTGATTTCTCATTTTTAAAACATTGATGTTTTCTAACTCATGCAGGAAGAATAGAAGAAGAACCAGAAGAAAGAAATCAGAAAAGATGCTAAAGAGGAGATTAAGGCATGGAAGAAAGAATGGTGGAGAGGGACTGATAATAAACATAGAGTATGAAAGTGATTTTGTGCTTTTCTYCCCAGTGCATTAAACTGATCATAGTTGTAGACTTTAGTATTCTTAAAACTAAAAAAAAATTTCAGTGATTTCCCAAATCAAGCTTTGAAAGAGAAGAAGAAGAATGGAGAAGCAGTATGAGGGAAAGGAAGATATGATAGTTGAGAGGCTTTTTGTCAAGTATGTGCTCTGCCACAGGAAAAAAAAAAAGAAAAAAAAAGAGAGACATTTGAAGTTGTTTTGGAAGAACTGCAAGGTATATTTCTTCTATGGATTTTTTTTCCTTTAATAGATAAGGAGAGGATAGGCTGACAGGGGAAGAATCATATTCTTATGCTAGTCAGTGTAGTGTTAGATGGAGGCAAACTTCTTGATTTTACAGGCTTTGAAATACCTTTCCTTCTGATAGGAAATGTAAACTTGTATGTATTCACCTAGAGCAAGATGTGCAGCTCTTCCACATCTCACCAATAAATCAAGACAAACAAGCTGTGCAATGAGACCACTTATTCTGCAAACCACTCATGTGGCTCAGTGGGTAGCATGGAAGGGCAGCTGTGGAGGTGG
Organism: Apteryx rowi; assembly: GCF_003343035.1. Lineage (NCBI taxonomy): Eukaryota > Metazoa > Chordata > Aves > Apterygiformes > Apterygidae > Apteryx > Apteryx rowi. The sequence continues at coordinate 1,525,060 of NW_020450665.1, read as the reverse complement.
CTTTGAGAAATCTTCTGTGTAAGGAGGGAGTGCTGACTTTCGGATATGTACTTACTGTTTTATAGCTGTACAAAAGTCAAGTCTGACCTGCTGAATACTTCAAGATGGACAAAATAGATGAGGAAAAGAATTTTCTCATGTTAATTTATATTGTGTTCTTGATTCATTGCCTGCTGCTAAGTTGCATAGCTGAGCATATATACCTCATAAATAAGTTTCATTGATGTATAGATTTGAAATAGCAGATTATGGTGTATTATGTTACAGTTGAGGGGGGGAGTAGCATCTCTAATGGACCATGGTCTAATCTATACATACTTTTATGAGTGTAATTATTTTTAGTATAGCCGTCTATATTTTTAGTATTGCCCTTTTGTGCAGCTATGCAAGTTGTACTACTTCTAACTAAATCATGTGCAGGCATAAGCCTGAAATACACTGTTACCCAGATACCCATTTTTCATTTCATTTCTGAAGTTTCAGGTCTTCCTCAGATGGGTAGAAGTCTAGCTTCCCATTGAAGTTCACCGACCAGAATAGTATTCTGGTATTTGGCAGAAAAAGAAAATTCATTATTCATGAGTGAGGAGAGGAAATACATGATTTTGATGCTTATTTTTCATTATCCATAGTTTAAGGTGCATTAGTATTGGTCAGGTGCATGAGAATTGGTCATGTAGTTAAGTCTTACATATAAAAGAGATTTCTGGCCTACTGCATATGAGGCAAGCAGTGGAGAAGTATTGTCTCGCTGGCAGGCRAGTAAGCAGAATGTACCTGTGATTTTCTCTGTCTGTTGAATTTAGAGGAGGAGTGTGAAAAATTGACCTCACAGGCAATGGCACTCCCTCTGAGCTACAAAAGGAGGTGTAACTTGGGCAGGGATATTTCATTTTCTTACTTTTTAGCTTGGCCTCCTAAATAAAGGAGGGTAGTGTTCTCATGCCGTCTGTCACCTGTGTCCCCTCTCTCGCTCTTTTCTTTTWACATTTGAACCCATGGGTCAGTTTTAACTACATGTGACGGAAAGACAGAGGTTTTCCAGGGCCATGTGTTTTATATAAATTTCATGAAAACTGACAACTGCTGGAGGACAGATCCTCAAATTAGTACCTCTAGCTGAGGAAATGTATGAATGACTTGCCCCTCTATGCATAGATGGGTATGGACCAGTAATTTGCAGTGGGCTGGGCAACATTCGCACACACACCCCCAGGCCAAGGATGGGAGGAAAAGCTGTGGGGCAATACTGTTGCGTGGCAGAGAGAGAGGAAGCAGCAAAAGCAGTTTAGATGACATAGAATGCAAATCTAAGGGCTTCATTACTTCTGCTCTTGGCCAACTTTTTTTCAGTTTTGCATGCCCTATATTGTGCATACAGCAGTTAATCTGCTACAAAAATTGGGAGTTTCAGACAGGGTCTTAGAAGAAAGAGCAGCTCCCCTTCTGAAGCCTTAAATCTTTCTCCAGTTGATTCTGGAGAGGAGGTTTAATGAAGACCATATTCTGGGAGAAAGATAAAGCTGGTGATCCTCTTTATTAAAACTGCAGCAACCTTAAAAKTTTAGTCTTAAATCAGCTCATATCAGGAGAATACTTGAGGGGCTATTTTTTCCATCATACAGAATTCAGAGAGAAGCTAATTTATTTTTTCATGAAAGTTCTCGCTTAAACATTTATCTAGGCTCTGCAGCTGAAGAGTGTGAGGCCGGTATACTGCTTTTCACACAAAACAAGAAAGTACATATTGAAACACAGAGTTAACAGTGCTATTGCAATGCTTTTGCGGAGTTACTGGGTGAGCAAGTTAAAAGGCATTTTCTGAAGTGCTTGACACTATTGGCTACATTACTGAGGTTCCTAGAAGCTGCAAATAACAACATACTGGATCATAAATTCCATACAAGGTCTCGGTGGTCTTTCTGTTGACATTGGTTATAAGACTTTCTATTGACACTGTTTACAAAACTTTGGGTAAACAGGGGTCAGTTCTTGCTTGGCTGTGTAGTGATGTCTGTGATAAGATTTGGAATCTGAAGGGCACGCTGCATTCAAGTATTTGGTAAGGAGCAGGGGAAGGTGGCACTGTGAGTTAATAATTCTTTTCAACTTGCGATAAGGATTATTAGAAACGGAGGGGGATATGGAAATACGGAGTCAGTTTAAATTGCACTATTGAGGGGGAAGGAAAAAGTGTTTACCACCTGTGGTTTAGGGTAGAGAAGCGCACTCAGAGATAGCTGAGAGCATTAGATTAGTGACTGCAGTGATATCTAGGGAATTTTAATTTGTATAATTTATTCAGTCATTAATAAGGAGGACTATGGTTTTATGTAGAACTCATTTTTATATCAGTATGTGTTACAGGCAACTCAGGGAGGAAAAATTGCAGACTGAATTTTATTAAGTAAAATGGATATGGTAAGTACCACGATCATTAGGGCTGAATTTTGGGTACAAATACAGGTGTATTAACATGTAAATGGTCCAATTTAATACAGTCAGATATTTATTAAGTAAAATAGATTGGCAGTGTTTATGAGAGAAGAATTCTGAGGACAAAAAAACAGAATAATTTGCAAAAAGATTGGGAGGGTCTACTGCAAAGTAAAACCTGAAATATAAATTATTTAAAGCCTCTGTGGATGAGTGATAAGTTGCTAAGTTAATTGCAAGCAACAACAGAGTAGTCGAAAATTATATGGAGTCAAAAACTTTGGCACAGATATAATGTCTTGGGAAGAAACAGAGGAAATGTGAAAAAGCGCATTGGRAGAAAGCAGAAAAATGAGTTGCTTTTGCCTGCCCTGGAGGCACGATTGAGGGGAAAAATATCACTGTGAAGAAGCCGCCCCCTGCAGGTGGAGGATAAGTCAAATAGGTAAGAAAATAGCAAATGCAAGAGAAATTTAACCTTTTCCTTTTCAGGAACCTGGAGCCCTGTTCCCAGTAATCCCTTTGTTTTAGTACTGCTTTTGACCAGCTACCAAAGAAAATAGCTGAGTCTTTAAAGTATCATAGCTGAGCTCTCATGGAGCAGCACACTGCAGTGTCTGTCACAACAAGGAGCCTCTTTGCATGGTGGTGCTTAGAGAACAGGAGAAACCCACCAAACAGTGGTTCATGTGGTAAAGATAACTTACTCCCCAAGAAAGGGGAGGAGAAGTCCATCTAATTATTGGTGATAATAAACACAAGAGACAAAAAATTAAGATAACGGAAAAGATTATATATATTTTCCAATACTTTTATTTAAAAAATCTGACTCAGCGGTTGTAATGTATCTAGGGGAATGTTGAATAGCTACCTCAGATTACTGCAGGGATGTCAGACAAATTTGTTTAGCAGTAGAGAACCGCCTTTCTATTTATAAAGAAGGACATCTTCACATTTCAGTGGGTGTCAGTTTAGCATGAGTGAATTTTTTGCCCTATGATAGTACAAAGGATATTTAACATTTATAAAATATGCAGTTTCCAGGATTCTGAGATGATAAATGTGTTGTCAAATTATTGCAGAGAACACAGATACGTCTCGTTTCTTTGCTGCAGCTAAGTTGCTTTATTAGTGCAAGACATAAAGTGGAACATTCTTGGCACACAATAGAAGATGTTTTAAAAGTTAGATTCCTTTTTGCCTTTTTTTTCTTAACTGAAGCAGCACACAGTATAACAAGATGCAGTGTCCAGAGACAAAATTTAGGAGGTAGATGAATTGAATACAACTCATAATCATTTCCAAAACAGGGTAAAAAATTAATATCAGCTTTTCTTTGTAAGTAGAAGGATATTCCTGAGAGGACCGCAATGCTGTTCCAAACTTTTCTCCAGCATCTGTGACCAGGGGTATGTTGCTTAGTAAGAGGACAAATCTGGAGATCATCTGTGTCTAGTCTTTGCCAGCTTCTTGGACAGTAGCTGAAGGTTGCTGGCAAAGAGGTAGTAGTTACTGCAACACTGCCTGTGTTAGAAGGAGATAGCACGCAATAACGTGTTTCAGAGCGTTGACTGTAAACTACAAGGTTCTTTACAGGCAATAGGTAAAGGAACTGCACTGAAAATTTTATTGTGTAGCTAAAGAAAAAAAAAACCCACAAACTTAATTATTTTTCAGGGCAATTAAAACCTTCAGCATTTATGAGATTGAATAGAATAGCTTCATAAGCCTAATAATCAGCTTATTAAAAATAGTTTTAGAAAAAGAAACCTTTCAGTGAACACAAAGGGGTTGTGAAAGGTCTTCACACTGAAAAAGAACAATCTGAAAGGTCAATAGATTATTATCACTAAATATCATCTGCCTTGCCCATAATCAATAACAAATTAGAAGAGCATATTCTATTTTGGGTAACTGTGCAAGCATCATGGCAGAAATGTCTTGGTAATGCTCAAATCAAGCCTAGCTACCACTGCTTTTCCTTTAGTCTTAGGAGAAGCACATCAGCTGAAGGCTTGTAAAAGAAGAGCGGGCTGTTTCTGTTTCAGCAGTGAGCACGGTCATATTCTGACATACATATTAGGAAGAAAAAAATGGCAGTTTAAGGAGAAAATAAGTAGGAAATATAGCTAATGAATAAAGTCTGCATGATTTGAAGTGAATGAGGGAAGAGTGGGAGAAAGGTCTCATCTGAAGGAAAGCAAGGGAGATGGTTTATTATGCAGAGTTTAATTCTGATAATCCAKATTAAAATGATGGAAACTCAGTTTGCTTTTTGTAATGTAAGCTTTGGCTATGCAATAGATCCTGGGACTGCCATGCTATGACCAAGAAACAAGAGGAAAAAAAAAATTGCCCGTTCCTTGAATGTCCATTTTTAAGATTTAATACACTGGTGACAAATCAGTGCTCTTCACAGAATTATTCAAGTCACCCTTACAACTTCTTTTATCACACTTTGCTTCATTGACATGTTTGCTTCCTATGTCATTCTGCTTATATCTGCGCTGATCAGCAGGCAGCAACCTGAGGCTGCTCTGGGTCCAACTCCTTCCGACACAGGCAGGCGAGRTTAGGAGCCCTCACTAGCACAGCGTTTCCTTGCCGCTCAGCTTGCAGCCGGTGAGGCCGTGGCTGCAGAGGTACAGCCGCCTTGGTGAGAAACCTGGGAGCCTGCCACTGGGTATTCTGAGAGAAGAGGTCAGTGCAACAGGCATGTTGAGTGTAGGGCTATGCTGTCTCTAGCTGTTGGGGCAGGGGGGCAATAATAGCTACCTGGCCTGAGGGGCCCAAAATAAACGATTGTGACAGCCTTGCACAGGCTCTTTCAGTACTTCAAGCAAAAAGTGACAGTGTGCTCCTCCTCAGAAATCATGATGCCAGCTAGGCACACTTTTCCTTTGGTTACCACTGTGCCTCTTTCTACAACTCTCCCTCTATGTGAGTATGCCCAGCTCTCAGCTCTCAGCCTGCTTCTCAGACTGCTCGCTCCATAACTTTCCACATGCTCTAATTGTTTTCCCTAGCAGCTGATCAGCAGGTTATGCCTCTTGTCCCTTTATGGCCTCTAGTCTTCCCTCCCACTTGGCTTGTACAAAGGGATTAAGACCCCCTTCCTTCTGCATGGACATCAGCTATGAAACAATAATGAACCAGTAGAATCACCACAGTATTAACAGTGATCAGCTGGGAGGTATACTGTGGCAGCACCAAAATATTTTGCCAGGTCCTAAAGAAGAATTAGACTGGATGATCTCCAGAGGTGCTTGCCAGCCTCAGCTGTTGTGTGATTCTGTAACTTTTCAGAGACCTGCAATGGTTCAAATAAGGTTTTCTTCTACATTTGGAAAGCTCATGAGTGCTCAAAAGAAATGTCTGAAAAATAGATGAATGGAAATTATTTAATATAAAATTATGAAAATTATTTTCATATAAATGAAATTGTCTGGAGTAAAAGGAGGCATCTCTGTTTTTAAGAGCTGGAATTATACCTAAGAATTCCTGGGTCTAAAAGTTTCTGTGCTGTCATTGCGATAAATTAAGTTTCTAATTAAACACACGCTCACATACACACTCTTGGATGGGAATGGTATGCTTGATCAATAGCCCTAGGCTACACGGTAGCAGGCAGAATTATAGCAAATGGAACTGAATGAATGGGTTTACTTAATGACCACAATAAGATTTATTTCATTGTTGGGAAAAGGGGGAGGAAGACATCAAATTGCTAAAAATACCACCCGAGCAAATTAAGATATGATCTTACAGGAGATAGATTCCCAAGAGGTCCCATGTGAATATAGCAGATCAGAGCTCAGATAACTCTTAAAGAAGCATACTTGATGAAAGCATCTGATCTAATCTGCATTCAGCTAGTTTTCCATTTATAATTAAAAAGGTTTTTTATTATTTTTTAATGYAGTTGCCTTAACCATGGACAATTACTGACTTAATCAGCACATTTACACAGTGTCATGATTTTAGCTGTTGCAGGAGTCTTAGTGCAAGAAACAAAATTAATGCTGATAATTCCACACACAGGCAAGCCCAAGTGAAATATGACTTTGAATAGGGTTTCACACAATTTAATTTTTTGGTCCCTAACCCATCACTGCTTATCACGTGGCACTTGCACCCAGAGTTAGGCAAATTKACCCTCTGAGAACTGCCGATGTGGAACCGCGATGTTGCCTGACTGACAAAGTCTGCAACTGGGAGCCAAGGGCTAAACTCTCAGCTCTGTCACTTTGGGTGTGTCAGTGACCCCTTCTGTCCAGCTGTTTCCCTTGCCATAAAAGAGAATAATGTCAACCACAGCTGAGACAGAGAGAGAGGTAAGGCAACTTTCTGTAAAAGAGGTTTGACTTCACTTTAAGGAAAATCTTGTTATATATGGCTAAAAGAGGGCCAAGAAAGATGGAGTGTGGAAAAAGCTTTTTTCTACCCATTTAAATATGTAGAGGGATGAGAAGGAACCTTCCCCATCCCCTGTAAACACACATGCACACACATACACACACACATATAGGAATTTTGGTTCTGATTATTGGAACTGTTCCTTCAGTTTCTCTTTTCCCCTACTTACTTATCTGTGAAAAAGCAGAAACTGAATATAAATCAGGTTTTGACTTTTTCTATAATTGTGCTTTTCAAAGTAGATAATTAAATTTCTGCCTCTTTGGGAAAAGGTCAGCATGTTGGGGTAACAAATATTCGTATCTCTAGGGCATTTGCCCTTATTAGCCATGAATCACTGTTTCATAAGCTTGGAGCCTTGGCTAGAATCCATCTACCCTAAAATACTTTGAAAACCTATGAATTAGCAGAGATCCATTTTAATAGTTCAACTTTATTACTAATTAACCTGTATATGCCCCTGTTTGTTATGCTGTAATTCAGAAACTAACACTATCGCTATTGTCTAGACACAGATTAAACGTATGGTACTACTTCTCCATTATTTTAGGAATTTGTTGCTATGCTGATCACTTGTTTTGCACACAGGTTAAGGCTGTGCACAGGCTAAGGAGATCAGTGAAGAAGCCTTTGAAAGGCTGGTGGCCAGCGTAATCTTCATCTCCATGTCAACTAACTCAAATTCAGTGAACCAGACTGCATCAGGTTGATGCTGGCACTTAGACACAAGTTAACTGACAAACTACATGGTACRTTGTAGAGAAGCCAACAGAAAAAAATGGAAGAGATCACAGAGGGCATTTTTATTGCATTTGATGCCTACTTCTTGTGACCTAAATTCACAGTTAGGATTTCTAGTCAGATTTTCAACTGCTTTTAAGCTTTTTCAGTGGCAATGGTGGTCAGAGTTGCTTTTTATCCCACCCTCAGTTTCAGAATGAAATATCATTACCAATATCTGTGCTCTCATCACTTGGGCTAGACCCGCGAAAGCCCTTCAGGCTTTCCAACATCTGCTCTGGCGTAGTGGGAGCTGACGCGAAGCTGGAAATCATGGAGTTGTACCACTGCAGCACAGTTGGTGCTGGCACACCCTCAGCGCAGGGCAGGGAGCGTGGGGGCAGCGCTGCACCTGGAGGCTCCAGGACATCCCGTTGTCCCTGCTTGGGACGTGCTGGGGGAGGTGTAATGCTAGGTGTCTGTATAGATGTGCGCTTGCTCATCTAGATGCTCCTGCCTTCCATTTACTATACCTATTTGTACAGTTTAGACAGTCAAATGCCCCGTACTCAGCTGCATCTTTAACCTTACAAGGTCACTAGGTCTCTTGGATACTAATGCTTCTGCTAATAAGGACCCTGAATATGCAAATACCTCTCTATGTCGAGACTATGCTTAGCTTATTTAAAGTAGGCTGAGATCAAGAAACTAGGCACTCCCCACTTTTCTCACCTTGTCCTTATAAGACACTSCTAGAATGTATCTGTGCAAAACTCAGTAGAGAAAAAAAAAATCCTCTTATTCTTATCATCATTTCCCCTGTGGATTACCCATTAGCATATGCTTCCACTATTAAGAGGTTTAAATCTTTCCCTTTTCCTTGGTGCTTTTGAGRACATTTTTAATCCATCCCTCCATTTAATGCTCTAACCACTGGGCCTTATGGTATGCTTCAGTCTTTGTCCTTCCTATTGAAACAGTTCCATACGGCACAGGCTAATTGCATGTCTTTGGGCCAGAGATGAAGGTCTACAAGCATAGTTCTCATGCCTTGTGTTGAGAATATTTGCCAAAGAAGTCTAGGTTCTTCCTGAAATTCCAATAAAAGTTTAAGCCTTTTATATTTAAGTATGCGCTGTTGCAAGGAAGGAAGCCGAAAGTCTTTTTTTTTCCAGGTGAGTAACCTAACAGTTAACCTATATCGTCATGTTTCTGTTCATTCACCCTCTCTTTTTGGTCTGCTGCATATTGAACGATAATATTAAATTTAATATTGAAGTGGAACAGTCACAATAGGAGGGCATGAGAGCATCTACTCTCACATAAGTCCGTAGCACAGTGATTCAAACCTTCACCTGGAAGGTGAGAGAAGTGGGTTCACAGCCCTTCAGAGAAAGGAATTGAAGCTGGGCACATTAAACTTACATGTGTGAGCATTATTTTATGTAGGGTTTCTTTATTAAATATGACACAGTAACACATAGTTCATATAAAGGACTGAAAATTTTTGTAACAAAGAACAAACAAAATGTGAGTGTACCTAGTTATACATAGAAAACAGATGTATGCAGTGCATTAAATTACAACTTCAACACAGGTATATTTTATGTCTTTTTTATTTGCCATCGATCTTCAGACCACATAAAGTATAAGCTCTCTCATAGTAATTTAATATTTTTTCACATTCCACCAAAGAGCTGACAAAATGTATTGAGACTGATAACAGCTAAGTGTGACTTTATCCGAACACTTTAAACGATCTTAATGTGTTACATTAATTCTGCCATGAGCATTGCCTGAAAGAATGTAGATCTACTCTGGGGAGCAGAGAGAATAGTGAGGTGCTTTTAGGAGAAAAGTTTATACGTGTAATTTTGCTGACACAAACCTTGCATTAACTGGTACAGAGCAGACTAACACAGGAAAAGGAAAGCTGGTGGAAGCCAGTGGTTACTGGAGCCTAATGTCCTGTGTGAAAGTGCCCAGAACCAATTGCTTCAGAGAATGGTTTGAGCAAACCTGTAATAAGAAGTTGTATAGGAAAAGGTCTAGCCATGTCTTCTAACAGTGGCAGTAATTTTGCTATTTCAATTCAATTTCAATTTCACTAGCTGTCCCTTACTTATGTCTAAGGAGAAAAGGTGAAAAGAAGTGCTTGATGTATACTTCATACCATTTACTATTTTGTATGTTTTTATTACTTCTCCTATAATTTGTCTCCACTCAAAGATTAATGGTCTCCAGCCATCTTTCCCAGGAGGAAAATAGAAATGGATTTTTCAATTTAAAGAAGCAAACAAAACCAAATCTTCCCCTGTGAGGACAGCATTGAAGGTATACATAACTGATACCTAGTAAATGGAGTTAAAGAAAATTATCAGTTGGGTTTCACTTTTATGACTGGAAAGCCTTCACTACACACGTGTGTGTGTATGTATATATGTATGCATGCATGTATGTATATGTATATAATGTATGTGTATATATGTACTTTTAAACACCAGTGTTTCATTTGGAATATATCCTGAAGAGTCTTGATAATCACATCAAAACTCTCATATTTGAATGTTGCATAATAAAGTTTGTAGGATAGAATTTTTACTAGTGGAAAAACCGGTTATGCAGATGACTGGGGAAGAATGGTAAACTGTTTATTTTCTTTTTAAAGACATCCTTAGAAATGCAGAATCAGTGGTGCTAATTTAATATATAGTATCCTCTAATATCTGACTGATGCTTTCGTTCAAAGGTATAGCAGCTCACTGATATTAGTGTCACTAGCTGTTTCCCGCATGTTCACTTACTATGATATAGTGTGGAAGAAACTATGTGTCATCAGATATCCCTTGTGATCAGACTTTCTATTACACTGCTGGAAAAGAGGTGAAGAATGGCATCTGCCACAATTTTCTTGGTGAATTTGAGCAAATGAGGAAGAAGAAAAAGGGAATTGCTTGCCACCATTTGAAAGAGCTGTTTTCATATTTTCCCATGGGCTTCATATCTGTGTAGAGCAAGGCAGACTTAGAAATGCATTGTATTATAAGTTAATGATCTGTAAAGAAATAATGAACAGACATCAAAAGGCATAAATCTAAAGATTATTTCTAATATCTGAATGCTACTTTCTTGTTTAATGAATGCCACATTCTTTTGGCATTTAGGCACCAAAAACACTTCTAGAACAGCAATATTTTTACAACCCCATTTTTACATCATCTATTCTTTTAAAGATTCACATATATATTTTGGCTTGATTTTTACTGTTTCTGCTATCCCCCAACCCTATTCCCATGAACATTACAAGAGTTAAATAATTTTATAAAGTAATAGTCATAATTTTCCATTTTGTTTGCCTTTCCCACTATCCCTCTGACTGATGCCTTGAATCTAGGACATTTTTTCCAAACCCATATCTGGTTTTTGGATTATCCTTCAAGGCTCCATTGTACTAAAGTAACCAATGTTCTTTAATGACTTTCTGCAATATCTCCAAGGGATTGAAATGGCTTTTTCATGTCTGAGCATTCAATGTACCAGAGAATGCTTCCTTGTGCTATTGCCCTTGCTGTGGGACAGGGCATCAACAATGCCTATCAAGGCAGCATTGTCTACAGTATCAGAAATGGCAGCAAAAAGGCTGTCAGATTTTTGATCCAAATGGCTATGGGCCTTTGTATTATCTTGGGGGGTATTATATTTTTTTAGTGTAGCCTTCCTCTTAATGGAGTGTGATAGCTTATGAATGCCTTCTCTCCATTCGCTACTGCACAGATTTTTTCCCTCTGTCTTGCAATAACATCTCTGTGACTGTAACAGAAACTGTTTAGGTAGGAAAAAAATAGAAAGTACTTATGAATGTATAGCTATCTCTTAGTGCAACTTATTCATAGGATGCAGAAACGTTAGGTCTGCAGGGATAAGCATGCATACTTCCACTATCTTATACCAGGCTAGTAATTCCAGTGTGTTTGCATAATTCCACCATTTGCCTGGTATCTGGCACAGGGCTAAATCCACAAAAAAGCTTAGGCACTGAAATGTTCTGTAGTATGGCCTCAGCACTGAGTAGTCTTATTAATAAAGAAGAATCCACAAGTTCTGATCTTTGTTTCTAGGTTTCCCACACAGTCCTGACACATGCATTAGAAAAATCAGGCATCTAAGAGTGTCATTCACATCAGACATCCAAAGAGGTTAGCAAATGCTGCAGAACTGTAGAAGAAGGTTATGTTCTGTACTTAATCCCTCTCTGGGCTTTTGGAGTTTTATTGCAGGATCAGGACCCTGCATTGTGATCCACCTTCTGGAAGCAGGTGTCTAGTTCCAGTGCTTTTTGATAAAACACAGAGTGAAGAGAGAGCTTTCTCTGTCAGTCTAATAACAAAAGCATTTACTTTGGATGTACGAAATACAGGAAGACATGCTTTACCATCATCGAATATGTATCCTATTTGACTACAGAGTATTACTTCAAGTGTATGGTACTCTATTTTACTATACATGGAAATATTGGTCTTGGCTACTACCTCACCGTTACACTACACTTTTCTAACAATCTCTTATTGTGTGCTATGAACATTCAATCATTTCATGCACGCTGAAACAATTTCAGCAGGGGAACTCCCCTCACATGCAATCTCCCGACCCAGTCCAGGTTATGGAATTACTTACCAACAGTGCTTGTGAAATCTGAGAGCCGTGTTGCTTGAGGTAACCCAGCATACTTAGGAGGAGGTCCTGTGACTAGTTGCTGAGAGTAGATGGCCCATGCTTGTCTGTTTTTCTCCTTGGCTTTCAAAAAGATGAGGCATTGGTTCTTGCTTCTGTGCCAAAATGATAGGCTAATATCCCGTGCTTGTAGCAAGCAAGGTAAGCTCTGCTGTCATGTAGTCATGCTGCTGCAGCTTGGACTGGCTGGGGATGAAGGACCATTTGTGGCTATGGATGCAGTCAAGGCAGCCTTGGTAAGGAATACTGCTCCCAGATGAGAGAGTTAACTACGTGAATGGGGTAGCAAAGTGTGGGTTACCAAGGACATAACTAAGGAATTGTAGTGATTGCTTGGATCCTCTCTTCCTCTTGCAGTCCTGGCAGGAGAAGTGCTGGTCCCAGCAGGCCCATGGCAAGGATAGTCTGGTGTGTCCTGGCTGAAATAACTGTAGTAATGTCACACTGGCACTGCTGTGCCACAGAGTCCCCCTGCTTTTAAGAAGGACCTGTGGCAATGGGAAACAGAAATCCAAGCCATTTCAGTCTGATCAGATGACCCATCAGTTCCTCCCTTCATTTTTTTCTGCTCTCTCTCTTCTATTTTCCAGACTGGAAGGGTAGAAAGTTTATTCAAATGGTAGAAGGGTATTCAAATAGCTTAACAGAGAAAATTTAATCCAACTGTCTTAGGCCATGGATAAATGCTCTTACTGCCATGCTGTTGGGTATGGGTCTAATGGGTCTTGAAGGTGTGACTATGTTTACTGAATTTGGCCTGCAGACAGTGCAGGCAGAGAAATTCCATATTTATGTATTCTGGAAGGCCTTAGGTACCTAGCCGACCAATGTTTCAAAACTGAGATGATTTATTAAGGCAAAAGCTAAGGATATTCTGAACACCTTAAGAGGAGAGGGCAGTATGTTCAAGCCCATTTGAAAGAGAGACATGGTTTGAAGGGTAGTTCCAGTGTTCACTGCCACACACCACCAAACTTTATTATGCTGGGATGTATGGAGGCTAGGCAGCTTTGCTCTTAGAAACTGAGGCACCTTCAGACTTGCAGGAATCGGCTGATTAGAGATTTTCAGAATCCCAGCTTTGAACTTGGACAGTTTGCCTGGGGTTTTGCACCTGAAATACTATTATGGATTCAGACATTAATGACCAATAGTCATGAACAATACTCCCACTGAATTAAGAGAGATAAGTGTATTTAGAGAAATAATCACTTACTACACATCAAGGAAGACAAATCAGTATTTTTAAACTGATTTGTCACAGACTGAGGAAAAGACCAAGAGTCAAAATCTGCTACTGCAGACCCATTCCCCTTTTGTGCCTTCCCTAGACATTTTAATTAATATTCCCAAATGCTTAAAGATAAATGAAAGAAATCATGTATGTTTCAAGTAAATAAAGGCAYACAGTATGAGATTTTCCAATCGTCTATGTTAAGAGCAGATGGCTCATTGTAGTGTGTTATTTTGTTATTTACAGAATAGCTAGCTACAGTATCTCTTCATCTCCAGAATTTCTCTTCCAAGATTATGTATAGGCTCTGTCTTAGTTGTAATATTTTAATTCATCACCACATATTTAGTAAACTCCTTCTTTTATCACTTGATGACAGAAGGGATTTTTTTCTCTGACATTTATTGCTTTTTAAACTGTATTTCTGGTCGGATGCCAGATTTCTCCAAAAATATTGTAAATAAATGTGAGTAATACAGATTTGGATTTATGAAGCATAATGGCTGGATGCTATAGCTGTGAAGAGATGCTTTATCATATTGTCCACCATTGTGTGGTGAAAAACTTTAAGACATGCTCTCTTGCTTTATTTTACCATAGTCCTCAAAGGTTTTAAACCAAGTTGCTTTAAGACTTGAATACAATTATATTAACCAATCTGATACTCACACAGTGTGAATAAAATGCTCTGTTATATGTAGGGGCATTTTAACACCAATACATTCTACACACATAAAATAAAAGCACCCTGAAAACAAAACTCATATCTCACTCACCTCACTTATCTACTAATTACATATAAAATCACATAGTACAACAACAAGTTCCGAACGTATATCATTAAGGAACATAAAAACAAAGGCCTGTTATCTTTTGCATTCTTATCTGTAAGAATGTTTCTGTCCTCCCAAACATATGCATATTTGTATATACAAATATATCTCCCTTCAAGCTCTAGAAGATTAAAACACAGGTTGAGGAACCTTTTTTGTATTCATGCATCTGAAATCAGAAGCTCTTTAAATGTAAGATTCACATTCCTTACATCGCTTCATCACACCATGAAATCAATCCTACCACCCTTTTGGCTAAATGTGGATTTGAAATGAAAAACTGCCTCTCCTCTAATATCCTTATTCTCTTTCAATCATTATTTCATGACCTTGGATCACTTTTTGTATGGTAGATTAAGTGCGCTGCTAACAAAGTTTGGAAACATGGTGGCTAAGCAAAACCATCACTCCTTTGCATCACGCTCCTTACCTTTTTGCAATAGTGCTACATTGTATGATTTACCTTGAAGAGCATGAACAAATTTTAGGCCTGAAGAGAAAGCATGCGCCTGGGAAAGACAGGAATAATCAGTAGGAAATAAATTTCCCACCCCCAACATGTGTAACATTCAGTGATCACCCCCCTGCCCAACACACACACACACTCATTATGTGGGATCACTTAACCTCTAAGCTTGATGTGGTGCACTTTAAGATAAATAGGGCCAGCTTGGACTGTGCTGGGTCCTGCTGTAATCAGAACAGGAACCTGTATTTCCTCCAATCCCCTGCAAGGGAAAAAATAGAGGACTGCTTGTGTTCTGTCTTGTGGCAATTGGTGGTGTTTTCTCCTTGTACTGGCGGAGGGCYGACAACCCTTTTCATACAGTTAGAGGTCATATGCTGCATCTCAGAAGCCATGCAAAAATGAAAGTTTCCCAAGATTCTTATCTGCTTTCCATTCTGCTGCCTGTTTTTTTAATGATTTCCCAGAGAATCCAAATATTGCGTAAGAATTCCAAAGACAGGAATGACCCAGTTCAGAGAGATACCATCAAGGACATTTCCCAAGTGCCTGTTTCATGAGGACGGAAAAGGAAGCAGATGTTTTCCTTCAACAACTAATGTTGAAGAGCTACTATTACTCCCTCCCTAACCACAAGCTCTAGGCCGTAATCATGTACTCCCTTCTTCTGCTTCCATAGAGGTAATGGCAGCATGTAATAATTCAAATTCTGTCTTGTTGACACAGCTTGCTTCAGCTGTTCAGAGAGCAAGTTGTTTTTTTGCTGAATCTATGGACACATCAGCACTTTGCAGAGAGACTAAAAGGAGTTGCTGCATTCTTGATGGCAGTTGCAATTGCCTGCTGTCGTCTGAGCCTCTTAGAAGTCGGTGGCAATATGTTGAAGTAGCCTCATGCAGTACATTTCTATCACTGTGGCACAAATTTATTTGTTAGAAGGAATCACAGATTTTCCCTCAAAAATCCCCTTGGGTAACCAATATAAAATAACTTTCTCCTCTGTTAATTCATTATCATAATCAGTTATGCCATTTTGGACACCTGACTTCAAGGAATCAAGAGCAATCATAGGAATCACGAGTGCTGAGGGAGCTGGCGGACGTTATTGCTAAGCCACTCTCCATCATCTTTGAAAGGTCATGGAGAACAGGAGAGGTGCCTGAAGACTGGAAGAAAGCCAATGTCACCCCAGTCTTCAAAAAGGGCAAGRAGGAGGACCCGGGGAACTACAGGCCAGTCAGCCTCACCTGCATCCCTGGAAAGGTGATGGRGCAGCTCATCCTGGAGGCCAYCTCCAAGCATGTGGAGGACAAGAAAGTGATCAGGAGTAGTCAGCATGGCTTCACCAAGGGGAAATCATGCTTAACCAACCTGATAGCCTTCTATGATGGAATGTCTGGCTGGGTAGATGAGGGGAGAGCAGTGGATGTTGTCTACCTTGACTTCAGCAAGGCTTTTGACACTGTCTCCCATAACATCCTCACAGACAAGCTCAGGAAGTGTGGTTTAGATGAGTGGACAGTGAGGTGGATTGAGAACTGGCTGAATGGCAGAGCTCAGAGGGTTGTGATCAGTGGCACAGAGTCTAGTTGRAGGCCTGTAGCTAGCGGTGTCYSCCAGGGGTCAGTMCTGGGTCCAGTCTTGTTCARCTTCTTCACCAGTGACMTGGATGAAGGGACAGAGTGCACCCTCAGCAAGTTTGCTGATGATACAAAACCGGGAGGAGTGGTGGATACACCARAGGGCTGTGCTGCCATTCAGAGAGACCTGGACAGGCTGGAGAGGTGGGCGGAGAGGAACCTCATGAAGTTCAACAAAGGSAAGTGCAGGGTCCTGCACCTGGGGAGGAATAACCCCATGCACCAGGACAGCTTGGGTGCTGACTAGCTGGAAAGCAGCTCTGCCGAGAAGGACCTGGGAGTGCTGGTGGACACCAAGTTAAGCATGAGGCAGCAATGTGCCCTTGTGGCCAAGAAGGCCAATGGTCTCCTGGGGTGCATCAGGAAGAGTGTTGCCAGCAGGTSGAGGGAGGTGATTCTCCCCCTCTACTCAGCCCTGGTGAGGCCACATCTGGAGTACTGTGTCCAGTTCTGGGCTCCCCAGTACAAGAGGGATGTGGCACTACTGGAGCAAGTCCAGCGAAGGGCTACAAAGATGATTAGGGGACTGGAGCATCTCTCCTATGAGGAAAGACTGAGAGAGCTGGGCCTGTTTAGCCTAGAGAAGAGAAGGCTGAGAGGAGATCTTATCAAYRTGTACAAGTATCTGAAGGGAGGGTGTCGAGAGGATGGGACCAGACTCTTTTCAGTGGTGCCGAGCGACAGGACGCGAGGCAATGGGCACAAACTGAAACACAGACACTTCCATCTGAACATGAGGAAAAACTTTTTCACTGTGAGGGTGACCGAGCACTGGAACAGGTTGCCCCGARAGGTGGTGGAGTCTCCTTCTCTGGAGATATTCAAAACGCGCCTGGATGCAATCCTGTGCAATGTGCTCTAGGTGACCCTGCTTGAGCAGGGGGGTTGGACTAGATGATYTCCAGAGGTCCCTTCCAACCTCAGCCATTCTGTGATTCTGTGATTCTGTGAACAGGCACTGCGGTTAGGCCTGTGTCACTGGATGGCAAATGTTATGTGGGTGCATACCTGGCTTTGGGGACAAGAAGAAAAACAGGTATTCTGTATTGTAACCTAATTGCAGCAAATATGAGGCACAATGGGAAATACTGGCCTTAAAATACAGGCCCATGTGCAAGAATTTGCCATAGGGATTATTAAAGACCCAAAGGAGGAAAAAATTAAAAAAATGAAATATTTAAATAGTATTGACCCATCCTTCATTCACAAGGGGTTAGCTGAGGGACTAACCAAATATTTTGTCATATGAACATGGTCAAGGTATCTATTCTGTGAGAATGAGCACTTTTTTATATTCTGTTTGGCCAATAGGTGTGATATAGTAGCCATTATGCATAGATTTCATCTTCTAGAGCACAGCTACAGATGTACCAGAAAAACACAAAACTACCTACTCCTCTTGCTTCGTAACCTCACAGAGACCCACTATTCCTCTCCACTTGTTTAAGCACCCTGAAATGCTTCACAGTAGGGAGCTTTTCCCTTTTGTAGCAAAGGGCTGCACGGTTATACCTATGGGCTAGGCTCTGCTAAAGGCCAAGGAGCCAAAGCTGCTCCTAATTCATAGGATTCCTTGTCTGCAGCGTAAGGAGGCAACTCACAACACCCACAAGGCACTTACATAGGGGACTGTCCTACAGACTGGAGATATTCCTTCCACAGTAAGGGTCCTGAAAACATCAAAATCGGTAGGTGATTTAAATTATGAAGAATGTGAAATTGAGGATTGCCATAGGACTGTAACCCTAAGGAAAATGAAGGATCCTATTCACTGCAACTGCATTATGTTTCTTTGGATGCCAGTCCCCAAGAATGCGGAAGGATCATTAGTAACTGGCATATTTGGTATAAATCTAAAACTTGCATCACTACTGCATGAAAATGTGAAGAAAAAGGATGAGATGACAGGCAAGATAAGAAGGAAGTTTTATCATGGGCAAAAGGAGAAAGGATATGTAGGTGKCCCCTGAGGCAAAACAGCTGGGGTGAAAAAGGCTATGTTGCCAGCTTTCTGTGTTAGTTTTAGAGGTCAGTTCTAAAAGGTAGGACTCAGGTAGAGAAAACTTTTTTTCTCTGCCAAGACACACTATCAAGAAGTCTTAGGAGACTGCAAGGAAAGGTGACTGGTGTCTGTTTTATTTTATTTTATTTTATTTTATTTTATTTTTACATACTGTTTTTTTTTGTAACACTGTTCCCCAAAATGTAATGATCTGCTTTGCCAGAATAAAGCTACTCTTTTTCATTTCTAAGTTTCAACTTTAGATATGAGTATATGTGAAAAATATGTAATGTTCTTTTTTCTGGGGGTAACGTTCAACTAAAGTGATGTTTTGCAGGAATCCCTGGAAAGAGGATTGCTCATGGAGCAAGCTTCCCCCCAACCTATGAAACTCTGGGGACTGAACCAAATGCCAGGAATTAGGACAAATTCTCCCCAAGCATGTGCTTCCCAATATCTTTCCTGCAAAAAGGTAGGCAAAGAGGAGGCAACCTATGTGCTGAGTGTCCCCAGATTGCTGCAGATGGTCAGTGTGAATATCCTTTGGCATAAAAGATACGACAAGCATCAAACAGGAGTGAAATGTTGATTTATTATTCTGATTTTTCGCTGACAAGCACAAATTAGCAGTATGTGTGAAAGAAACCTCAGACTTTGAAACAGGAGAGAGCTCAGGATGTGATGTATAGACTTTTTTCTTGCTTCATGGGGCTGCTGGGATATGAACATGCCATTTTGGGGCAAGCTAATTGCCTGTTCAGCAACTAAAAGCAAGATACCTTTGTTCTGTGAGTTACAATTCCCTAAAGYACACTGCAGTAGCAAAGCAGTAATTACAATGCAGCATGTCTTAAAAGAGCACCATTATACATTTCATGAAGAAAAGGATAACTTARGCATTGCTGTTCACTGGTTAAAGCAAAAGATTTAAAATGTCTTGAGCATGATCATGTATGTTTTATGAATATAAATCAGTGTTCATACAGATTTCTTATGTTAAAACCTTGTTTGAAACCTATGGTTTTCAAACTGCTACCAGACCAGGTTGTAGGCTTTTTGGCCTGCTGGCAACAGTCCCATCGTTTAAAACAGATTTTATTTTATTTTTTTTAAGTCTCTGGCAAAGATATTGTCTCACCAGAAAGGAATGACTTCTGGATGAAATGGCCAGTATAAACTAAAACAGGGTCCCGGCTGAAGTGAAGCACATTGAATGTTCAGGGAGGGATGGTGAAAAGCAGAAGTATGAGGAGACAGAGGAAGCTACGCAGCAAATGCAAAAGAAAGTGGGTTTAATACATGTGTGATGTCCAAAATGGAGTGAGCATGGTTTAGCRTTCTGTAAATTGTAAACACTTTAGAGAGTTAAGACTACTTCATAAATTAGCTTAGGTCATTGCTTGGGATTTATTTATAAATCAGATTTTAATTAAAAGGTCATGGAAAGATGTATACATGCTTTAATAAATAGTTCATTATTACAGAGCCCAAACAATATTAAGCTGTTTAGAATCACCTACTGATAGCTACAAGTATGCTATAGTTATTTATTAACCTCTTGCATACCATTGGTAAAATGGAACCTTTTTATGCAGTATAAAATTGTAGCAGGAAACTGGAGGGAAACAAGATACGAATTAGGATTTTGACAGAAATCAGTAGGGGAAGGTAACTTGCAGGGCAATTATGCTGTGCTGCATTCCAGGTTCCACACTCTCTCCTGATAACTACGCAATTTTCTCAGGTCTCCATGGCACATACTTTGTGACTTTTTCATTAAAAAAGCCAACAGAATCCCAATAATCTTTGGCCACATAGTACATTATTAGAAGAGTCACAAGGAGGGACGATAAAGGAGCAAGTTTAATAAATTCTGCAAAGCATGCTGCTGCTCCTGAATGTTTGTGTTGGATTTTGTATGATGTATGAGAAGCTGACATGTCCTGCAGGGGCTAGTTTACATTTTTTTATGAAAGGTTACGGTACTCTGGACCTATAGTTTATTTAGTTTTGCACAAGTGATGTAAATATTTATYAAGGATTTGACTCATTAAATTTTTGCAACCCTTGCACTCCAAATCTGTGTGATTCACAGAACACTGAAAACAGAAATAATACCCCTAAATCACACCTGTCTGTGAAGAGAAAATCTGTCACTCTTTCACTCCCAACTCTTCACCTTGCTTCAGACAAGAGGAAAAAAAAACAGCCAGAAAGAAAGCAGTCTGCTACCAGGAAATGAATTCACTGGGAAAATGTTGCTTTGTTAAGAAGTGCTTGGCTAGAGYGGCTAGGCAAATACAGAACTTGAAAGGATCAACATGTTCTTGTTTTTTAGATCATGCAGCCCCTTATTTGGAAAAAAAAAACCTGTATCACTCCTCTCTTGTTTTTTTTTCCATAAGTCCTCCATCGTAGATCAGTTCTAAAAAAAAAAAAAAAAAAAGATCAGTGGGATGTCGAATTCAGATTATATATCCAATATCTAGATATCTTATATCTACTTTGTATATCTGATTCATGTTGACGAATATTTTATTGCAAGAGATGTCAATGACAACAGAATCTGGCTCAACTCATAGGATATTTCTGGGGTTCATCCACTCTCCCATGAAATCAAGAGGTGCCAGATTCAGTAAAGGGTGCAGGTGCCTCAGCATTTCATCCTGGACAGTGAAATCCAGAGCCTTTTATCCTTTGCCTTAGCCCTAAACTGCACTGGGGGGCTTACAAGAAAAATCAAAACTCACTGAGGCAAACCAAAGCTCCTTGCTACCATCAAAATTATAGGATTTTTTGCTCCCAATGACTTTTAATGCAGACCTCGCTAAGCTTATGAAAGGCACTTGAAGACTCCATGGCTTGTGATGAGTGCCCTGAGCACATCCCGTCCAGTATGACATTTCTGTGAGGTAATCTAGCAGCTCCAGGCTTGGGCTGTCTCTTGCTTGTTTACTTTCTGGACCACATCATCTTGAACTTTTTCCTGCACAGTGACACRACTGCAAAAAAATGCCAATGAAAATAGAGATAACTGATAACCTGGTGGTAAGTGGGATATTTTGAGGGAGGAGTTTGAATGCCTGCATGCTAGATCTAAATCATGGTCTTCCATCTCCTACTGCAGCCAGCTTTTAAAAAAGCATGCTTGCCATCTTGTTTTGTGATGAGCTTGACCTTGTTATGCTCTAAAAATATTTCCTTGAATGTAAACAAGCAGGTACAAAGATTGCGGAGTTTAGGTAATCTCAAGGTTATGCAGCTTTGATCAGTTTTGTGCTTCTTAATTCTACTTTCAAATTTGGCCATAGCAGTCTTTCCATTCACTTTTGTAGCACTCGATCATGTTTTTCGTTATTAACATTACAAGTCATGGGTACAAGTATGATGAACAGACGTACATCAACACAAGTCTACTGAAATGTATGTTGATTTGCATCAGCATTTTTTGTCAAGAAGGGTGTTTAAATCTGGGGTTAGAGTGTGTGTGTGTGTGTGTGTGTGTGTATACACACATACATAAATATCTTCATGATAAATGATCTGCACTGCTACCTCATGCCATCAGACAAAAACTGGAAAGCCAGCTTTTCCTGAGTACAAGCAAATCCATCCTGAAACTTTAATTAAAGAATAATTTGTCACTGACAAATTACCAGAGGGTGGATATGTCACTCACAGTGTTGGCACATAATTTCARAGAACACAGCTGAAATCACAGGAGACTAACAGATCTGTGTATTTGTTTGCATTTAACAGACAATGGGAACATAATTGATATGAAGCAATTTCTAGGTACAATTTATATATTAGGAGATTAGGTGGAAATAAATTACTTCAAATTTGAAGAAAAGGCAGGCACTAGAGTAAGTCTACATCTTTTGAAATGTTAGTAGAAGTTCCACTAAACGTGTAATCACTTGACAAGTTTAAAAACACCATCATTTCATTGTGTTCAGGTTCATGAAGTCTCCACACTGGATGAACTCCCCAGCAGCTTTTTATTTGGCTTTATGGAGACACCTGTATCAACTATTCTTTTAAAAGAGTGTCTGAGAAAAGAAACATCTGTGATAATATGAGAAGTAAGGGGTTTTTTTGTCTTCAGTTTTGTAATTCACATAATTTAAATTGGTGGTAAAAGGTGGTAACTGATCAGCTGCATGTGCATTTACAAATTAATGGATCTGCGTAAAGTTTCTATTAACTGCTAGTACCATTAAGCTAAAAATTATTTGCATATTCAGTAACAAAAATGCACGGGCAAATATTGCACAACTATTTGTGGCAATGTTTTTCACTCAGATGATTTGTGAAAGCCCTTTATGAAAAGCTAATTGATTATAATTGTTCTATTCCCCCATGAAATTGGGATTTGTTTTCCATAATTTTTTGTTCTGAGGCCTGCATGAAGACAGATTTCAAATGGGAGGCACTGGCTACCACCAGAAGTAAAAGACTATTTTCTATTGCCTTTACTTGCCCTGAATATGAATAACCTTGGCATTAGCTACTCCTGCCTAAGAAAAAACACCAACATAGTAAAAGTTGTAAAGAGCAATGATTACCAGTTCTTTATTCTGTCTCTGCAGAGCTTAGTTTTACTTTTATCTCATCCAGGAGACCCTCATAAATCAGGTGGAACAAAAATTACATCAAAATCATATGGAAATTTCATCTAATGTGGAAGTAACTTGCTGGCAGGAGAGAAACCTGTTATCCTTGGCTGTATACAGTTCCCTGACTCAGGGTATGCAGGAAGGGTACACATAATCTAGTTTTAATCCTATGTTTGCTGGTCACTGTTATTTCTTTTTACTTTTTTGTTGGGTTTATTGGCTTCTCTTTTTGATTGCCACCTACCAATTTTTTTCTCRTTTTTGACCCCCTGAAACATATCCATCATGCTCTACCCTTAAAAGAATGTTAAGTCTYCAGTAAAAGCTTGGAAACTCACATCTAAAGGTCACACCTACATTTCTATATATAGGCTTAATTGCACTATGTTTCTTTCAGGAACTACTTTGAAGTTTTGACCCAAAGGAATCCATCTTGCCTCTATCTTTTCTTTTGGCACAAGTGCAGTCATATTATGTTTCTCTCCATCTCTTCATGTTTTCTGTATGGACAAGATTTTGGAATAAAAGTCTGAAGAGAGATAGTGAATTTAACTTGCTTGATCAATGACAGTGTTAAAAGGGTTGTTGATTAGACAGTTATTGGCTGGAACGTCCTGGTCAAGCAGTCAGCCATTAGCCTAAACACAAGCATAGATTGTACAGCTTGTCCACCAGTTTGACCTGAAACCCATGAGAGGGTGCAAGTCATATCCTTTCTGTTAGGGCACAACCAGTCAAAATGTATGTAAAATCTGTAGGATCAAAAGCATAGAAAAAGTGAGACATTTGAGGTTGGGCAGAGTCAATGTTTACATTCTGAAGATCTGCTTCTTTCTTAGGTGTTCAATTATGCCACTTGGTACTTTCTGTGCTGCTTTAACTGAATGATGGATAAGCAYTGTAATTTTCTTCCCAATAAAGAATGATTCTTTCAGTGGAGGAGACGTGTACTGTAGACATTATTCTGGAACCATGGGTCCTTCAAATTCATATCCTTTTTGTAATGGTAGTCTGAGTATCCTTCCTTATAGTTCTGAACGTCCATTACTACTGTTGGCCTCCAGTAAAGAGGACATTTAACACCTTGGAAAAAATGCTTACCACGTTGCAGATACTCAAGAGGCTGCCACCTCAGTTTTCTGAATCCTACTTTGGAAATGGGATGGTTTATTTGTAACAGCTTATCCTCTTCTCTTCTCAATTTGTCACTCTTCTTTTTTTCTTGATTATAGATTTCACTGGCTAAAGGGAAACATGTAAGACCTCCCCAGTGAGATTAAGTATGTTGGGAAAACAGCCAAACCTGAGTAACTCTCAAGAGAATTTATTTTTTCAGAAAAACCTTATATTTACTATGTCATCTTAAGTTATAAATTGTTAGTTTCAGGGTGAGAGTTACTTTTTAATTAAATTATGTTAATAATAACCCATTTGTGTTACCCATGACACTATAAAAGGTGTTTGATAATGGTCTGATACTATTTCATTAATTAATTCTCTGGGAAAGAGCTTCCAAATGATGTCATTTTTCCATGGCATACTAAACTTATATAATAGACCATCATTCTAGCAGGCTGTGCAACTATTAACAACAAGCTTTGCTATGCTCACTGGCTTTCTGCTATTAAGAATTTTAATTTAACTATWAATAATATTGACAACACATATTCAGAAGGATCAGATTAGAATTCTACCCCAAAATAATTGCTTCAGATCAGTTATGAAATAGTATCTAGTACAACTGTTAAACAGGAATTGAATTGGAAAGTTTATGGTTCGATGATTAGAAATATCTGAAATGGCCTTAATTACATTTATTAAAGAGTGTAGAAGCACCTTCTATGTGAAAATCAAAACAAAACAAGTAGTTCTTCAATATGCACAAATGGCAGACTACTATTTTCAGTTTATAGCTTTCTTACAGGTTGTTACCAGTGACAGTATCAGATTTGGTTACTCTTTCCTAAATAAAGTGGAATGCATAATTATGTCATTTATTTCTTGGAATCAAGATCAGAGCTGCAAGCTTAAGAGTTTTCATAGATTTTTGTTTGTTTGTTTGTTTTGCAGCAGACTCACAATTTTTAAGTTCACCTATACATTCAGAGATGTTAGTGTTTATTTTAAAAGGTGGGAGCAAAGAGGAAAAAAAGGTGGAAGTACTATATTGATTTTAGTGGTGCACATTATCAGTCATTTATAGGTAAAATGCAGATGGACATCTTATTCCAGTTAGTTACCACTATATAAAGGACAACCTTTGATACAGATCCTGGGCTGGCCAGTTTTATGTTGTAAAGTGAACTTGAAGCTAGCRGAGCAAGCAATGGTAAGATGAGCTTATATAGTTGCCTCTGTACAGCACGAAAGCAACTTTCCCTTGAAAACAGAATTTTTGACCCTTCTTTGGGGGACAAAGGTCTGTATTTCACTGTACGCATAAACAGTTTCCTTTTCCTGAACACTACTTCCAAACTGAGCCACTTTAAACAAGTTAGAGAAAAACATTAACTCTTGAGTCAGCTTGTTTCCTTCAGGTGAGCAACCCCATGTCCTCCTGATAAACTCATTGTTTTTAAGTAGCATCTCATGTCTAATCATCAGCATGATCCTTGAAGAGTACGCTCTTGAGGAAACGTAAGCTACTCTGTACTCACATGTCCGGTTCTGTACTCACATGTCCAGTTCTCTTCTATTTTCTGTAAGAACGTGACAGAATCTGTACAAAGTGTGTGGTCAGATGGCTTGAGCATCTGAGCAGAAGGTTATGTGTGCGCATCCTGGCTATGTTTCCTTTTGCTCTTCAGCAATTCATTTTTACACGTAAAATGGCCTACCACCAATTTTAAGGTCTTAACTTCAAATATTTATGGTCTGATTTTCAAACATACTGAAGACTTACTTTTGCCTCTAGCTGCTCTGAGGACTCAGAAACTTTTGAGAAAYTAAACTCTAGATAGCCTAAGCTGGACAGACAAACTTAATGCACATTATTTTTTTTGCCACAGCTGACTTGCCCAAAGCTACAGAGGGAAATGATGTTAAAGGCAGTAAGTATTCAAACATCATCTTAAGAAAGATGTCATAGTTTGAGATCCAAACATCTGGTCATCATTAACCATCACTGTTCATACACGCTATTTTACTTAGTCTGAACCAGAAGGCAGACAATAATTTATAGCCTGTAGTTAGAGGGAAAAAGTCTGGTAAAATGTATAAGTGACCATGAATGGAAGTCTCTGGCAGGTTCAGCCTTGGGGTAAGGTCAGCGAGGAGACAGATTTAAGAAAGGAAATCACACCCTGGTGATTTTCCTGGCTTACGATGGAGAGGTTCCACCTAAGCTTGTCAAATGAGAAGTGGTGTTAAGGCAACCTTTTCCACAGAATATTGGGCTGTATCTAATGAGATTTTGCACTGTAAATGTTACGCTAGTTTGTGGTTTTGTTTGCTGTCACCCTTTCAAGGCTGGCTGTACATGATTTTCTGGAAAAAAAAAAAGGCTCATCAAATTATAGCATTACTTCATTAAATTTCAAGTTGGCATTATGAAATGTTAGATTAAAAGCTGTCAAGCAGTCAAATATCACAGCAAGAGTCTGACTGTGTATTTTCTGGATTTTGCCAAAGATTAAAATGTCATGACTACATGTTGGGAATGTACTGAGTTACTATATGGATTATGCTTTGAGCTTTGAAAAGTTTCAGCAGCTGAGGATATTTCAAGCATTCATCACTTGTACTATCTCAAAGCTTAATGAATTTACTTCATAGACTCAGCTTAATAGCTCAGGAAAACCCACCAGTTTAGAATAACTTTAGGTATACTTTTTTAAGCTTTTGTTCCATTTATCCATATATTTATACAGTTTCCTAGTCTTCAAGGAGCTTTCTGAATTGGAACAAAGCTCAAGAAAGTCCATAATACCTTTGCATCCTTGGGTGGAAGGATGAAAAAGTGAAATTGATCAAACAATCCTCTGGGATCAAAGAAGAAAAAAATTTTTTTTTATAAATGACATTGAGATTTAGAAGAGTTTCAAAATTCTGGAAGGACTTAAGTGAGAGAAGGAAAGGAAGGGGAAGAGGAGGAAGGGGAAGGGGAAGAAGGGGAAGGAGAGAAGACCCCTACCATTAATCTCTCAGTATGAAGGAAACTCTGGACACCTAATCAGAAGGAGTGGAAAATGAAAGGAACCTGAGGCTTTACGTTTTTCAGTTCTAAGAAATGTCAGTGCAAGGGATAAACCTCTCCACAAAATTCCTTCTCTGCCTAGCCCATCTCTTTGCTCCTGTCAAGGTCTGAACACCTGTAGGCTACTAGGTGGGCAGACTGGAGGGAGACAACATGCTTGTATAGAGCTTTTTGCTTTTCTTCCTTTCCAGATGAGCAATTTGTGGCTTGCATTGGTTCAGCTGAACACTGAATAAAGCCTTCAAAATTTGGGCCCATATCAATTATAGATAGAAAAGACTCAAATGCTACCATTTCTGATAAATGTGTCTATGTCAATGACTTTGTTCATAACTTTTGTCTTAATTTTATTAATACGTAGGCTTTTTGGAAAATGATGCTTGTGCCTATTCACAAAATAGCCATTGAAATCAATGAGCCAAGTAATGACTTTCCCACCCTTTCCCTGGGGATACACTACAAAAGAGTGTTGCACAATTCCAGGTTTCTCCCTTCCCCCTGCAAAGTACCTGTGTGCCGGAGTTCACTGTCCAGCCACACAGGTGTATTTTTAAACTGAACTGAATTTTGCTTCAGTTCTCCTTGTTTTCTTTGTTAGTCTAATATTTGAATAAAATCTCACTGAGCTTGACGACATATAGGCTGTCCTTCAGTCATGATAAACAGAGAAGGAAGTCTCTTTTCCTTGATGGCCAACAAAAAAAGACTAACTCAATGGGTATCTGTGTGTGCACAGACACAGCAGAAACACAGCAGGTGCAGACAGCTACAAACAGTCAGAGAATCACTTGCAGAATAAACCTGAGAAAATGAATCTTTTTGGATGCTATGCTGGCTAGAAAAAAAAAAAGAAAAGAAAAGAAAAAGAAAAATTAGTAGAAATTCACCAGTTCTTAGATTCCTGCTGTGTTCAAGAAAGACGAGGTTTTTGAGTACCTTTTCATAAAATGAGATTTGTTTGAAAGAAACATTATGCTCGTTAATGTTACCTTCTAACAGAAACAGAAATAAGCAGAACAGCACCAGACACTAATGGACAGTTCATATGAAGAGAGCTAAAGGATCTTTGTATTACATTTTTTTTGTTTCTGTGCTGGTGCCCACTTTGCTATTAGTTACAACTGAGTCTATAGAAAAATAATATGAGCCAAAAGAGTTGCACAACTCTTTTTTTGTCAAAGAAACTAATACACCTGAAGGCAAAAAACACATTAAGGAGTTCAGTTCAAGAGCTAACATCAGAAATTTTCCTTTGAGCACAATAAAAGGATTTTCCCCCAAACAAGAATGATTAATGTGAGCTAGTCAAAATGAAAGCAAAACCTGATTTGATGATGGAAGTGTAATTTATGTAGAAATGCACAAATAAGATCTCCAAACAGCTTTGGTGATATACTGAGAAAAATTTTTATTTGCTTTTCAAAATAATTTTCTTCTAATCTAGATTCAGACTCACTACATGACTGTCAAAGCTCTTCATGTGTCTTCAGTCTGCATTTCCATTCCTCAGCCTAGCATGAATTTTTACAAGATTAATCTTCAATATGAAGAACTTCTAAAAGCATTTTTTTCAAGTAGCAGGGAAATATAGGTAAGCCTTGGTACTCCATCAGAAACTATTAAGTTTCAGCATCCTTAACACTGATTAGCTTTAAGGTAATTGAGATCAGTTAATGTCTCACTAGGACAAGACCCTTTTTTTTTCCCAAAGTCTATCATCAAAACTTTGATTCGCAGTGAGAACTCTTGGAATTGAATGGAATTCTAACTCATTTCCTGTAGGCTGCTGAACATATTCTTTATAATTTTAAATTTAAACATCTATTAGATAGTCTTATGAAAACAGGGCATTTCATTGGCTGCATAAGGATCTAACAAAGCAGCCCCTCCACCCCCTTTCTGGTCAATTATATCGATTGTGATTGTGACATTTTCAAATGTATTTCTCCATTTACTCCAATTATGCTAAGCAAGATTGTTAAGCTGATTGTCTCAGACTTAGAAAGACATGCAATGAGCCAGATCACTTGTAGCTGTGTCATAGTTAATTAATTTTTATAAATCCAAAATGACCAGGAATGCATTCTGCTTTCTGTTTTGAATTAAAATCACTTTTTCACTGCTATGTTATTCCTAGTTTGTATTGATTTTAGGCTCAAAAAGTATTAACTTTGATTCTAATTTTTCTTTTAACCTGTAGAGAACATGGAGGGATCACTAGGTCTGCTTAGAACTTTCTCAAGGGGCTGATCTGAAGCTTGGCAAAGCACTCTAAGTGGCTTACTTAAGGYCACTGAAGACCTTTCTTTTTTATGCTTAGAGTTTTATTCAAATGCAAAATTTCCCAAAATAGAGTAGTCTTCTTGCAACTGGAATTCTCTGATCTTTTTTTTTTTTTCAAATGCAAAAAAGAGAAAACAACAAAAAAGGAAAATAGATATGTAAAATTCATTTTCCGAAAAAAAATTCTAACAAAATATTTAAATCAAATCTTACCTCTGGGCCAGTTTTTCAAAAATTGGCTTCCATTTGTTTTGTACCTGCAATTAATTTCAGGCAATAAACTTGGTAGCTGAAGGAGCAGGAAGGAGCCATTATGGTCAACATTTTAGTCTAWAGCAGGAGTGTGCTCTTGAAGCACATTTATTGATCATGCCAATTTACTGTGGTTTGGTTCACATTATGGAACAGTCTCAGAATGTGCAAACTAGATTCCTGGTTGGCTAATCTAAACTGGAAGATAGGCCCCCAGCGAACACCTAATGTGCACCAACCATTAACACTGGATCAGAGCAGGGCTAGTCTGAAGTAAAACAGCGGAAATGCTTTGGGCATGGGCACAGTTGTCAGCACCAGCTGCTATGCTTTTCTATTGTGCTGCATTTCTTGCTCATGCAGCTACAGTCTCCAGGCCAATTTGTGAGGCAGAAATAAGTATTTTCAAAATACTTAAACATACTAAAAATAAATACACTCACATCAGGGTGGCAGTGGGATGAATATTTTGCCAGGGTCTGTCATGTGCCTCAAAGTATTGTGATCATTACGGTACCTGTGATGTCTATTTGCTGGACTAAATAAAATGAGTTCAACAGTACCAATCGAAATCCTAGTGAGACAGAAGCCATGTGACAAGAAAAAAAAGAACACACAAGTACATTTGACACAGTAATTACCCCTATGATAGCTCTTTCCAGGTAAGGCAAATTGATGATGACAATGTAGAGAAATTTGCCTCTCTAGCACTGTTTTCTGAATAAAATTTCCCACAGCTGTCAGTCAGGACACTTTACACTTACACTRAATTAGCACCATTTATTTTAACGGTCTTTTGTACAATGCTGAAAAGTGAACTATATTTCAATTCTACTTTGAGAATAGTCTGTTGTGTTAAATGTTCCTATTTTTGTGTCATCTTTGAATTTCTTAACTAAAAGTGTTAGACATGTAAGCTTTACTTTGTCAGCATGGTCCTGTTCTGTAGACCATAGCCTAGGAAGTACTTACTTTTGAATCACTTTACTTTAAAATTTATAAATGAATGACAGTTTTAATTTGATCATACTGGTATATATTTCCCTCTCATGTTGCTGTGTAGCCTTAAGGTCCCGTCTGCTTCATATAAATTTTACCTTACTTGGATATTTTATTTTATTTGTTTTATTAAATCAGCAAATGCCTTTTATAATGACTCTTGCTTCTCTTTCCTGCTTTGTCAATGAACTGCTGCTGTAAGGATGAGTGATGTATGGAAACTTGCATAGGCTTGTTAATTCTACAGATAGTTTGAAATCATAGAGGATACAGTTTACAAAGAAGCTGTGGCAAAAAGACATAAAGCTGAGTATTTCAAAGGAAATTTTCAGTCAAATGTCTCTCCTTCTCAAAATGGGAACTGCAAAAGGCTGTGTACAAAGCAGAAGGTATCAAGAGCTAGCCACTGAGTCCGTGGATGATTTTAATTCCCATCCATCATGAAGGTTTAAGTCTTCTCTTGGAAAGAGGGAAGAGTTGGATGTCCATTCCTGCTCCAAAGACTTAATTTATCCAACAAAAATCATAATTACTGCTTGAGACAAAGACTGTACCTCAGGTTTCCTCATTCAGTGCCCCAATTCCTCAGCTGAAGACTGAAGCCCTTTGAGAAGCTGTAAGAAGAGCTCTTGAAGAAGCTCTTTCAATAAGCAACATTATGTTCTCCTGCTCTCCCTCATTGAATGTGCTGTATTTGACACAAAACTATGAAGGTGGCTTGGCTTGTGATGACAAGTTATAACAAGTCAGCCCCTTTCAGAATTGCCCATAGCCTACCAGAAAGAGTCCTCTAAAGAGCATGAGCTATGTGAGGGCAATACATCCTCCAAAGCTGGACATGGAGCTGAGGCATCCTGGTTCTTTGAATTTAGAAAGGGACAGCTTGGGAAAAGGGAAGACAGAAAGCAAGCACTTACACTGTTAGACATATCCCAGTTTAATAACCCTGGATGTGCATTTTTCTTTTTCTTTTTAATACAAGATATTTCAGGTTCACTCTTTTTTTTTTCCCCCCCCCGTATTGACATCAGGTAGTCTGGTCCCATAAAACAAGCTGAACAATCACTATGAGACTAGCACACAATATAATGTTTATTTCTGTGTTTAATTCTGTCTGCCATTTTTTCTAGGAGCCATCCAAATGCATGTATGGTGTTTATAAACTTGAAACTCCCTTGATGTCTAAAACTTCATCATCTTGGTGCACAGATGCAGACTACTTGATGGGTTGAGCTACCTGGTGAGCCTAGATCTCGTTGCAGAGCCAGAATCTAGCATTTCCGCTTACATCTCCTGAGGAGACGAGGCTGGATTTGTATATGGAGCATGCTCAGCATACTAACAAGTTAGTAGCTGGCAGCACATAACAGTGGCTGCACTTGCTTTTCAAACACACTGCAGGTTTCAGACGGTGGTGCTGTCACACATCTACCTGCCATTGAAGTCTAAGGCAAGGGATCCACAGGTCAAAACTGGTCCACAGGCTGCTCCGTCTGGCCTGCTGCCTTCTCTGAGAAGAGAAGAAATAGCTACAGGGCTGGCCCTGCACTGGCCCCAGCCTCCCCTGCGGCCAGGCTGCTGCGGCGCCCAGCAGCAAGCCCCACCACGYGCTCCTCCACCCTTTGCCCTAAGTCGGAGCTACTGCCAAGCACGGGTCATGGTCAGGCTCTGCTTCCTCATGCGCCGTCATGGACACAGCCCCTTGGGTGCGCAGAGACGAGCCCTGCATCAGATGCTGCTTGGGATGGGGGAGAATGGTGCCTGCTCGACTGAGGACTAGCAGAAGGGACAGTTGCGGGTGAGGAGGAGGAGGGAGGGGGGCTCACCACTTGAAGGCGGCTACGTGGGCAGGGGAGCATGTGGGTTTCTCTGCACTGGGGAGGGATGGGGTATTGCCATCCTTGCAGGAAAGGAGGGGAGAAGAGACACTCGCTGAGAGGTGGCACAGGGGCTGCCAGGGAGCCAGCGGGAGGAAGGACTTCCATAGGGACGTTTGGCATTAGCTGTAGCTGCATCACTCTGGACTTATACAATGACCTATGGGTTACCGTAGTGTATAACCTTCACTCCCAGAAGTACCAGAGCCCTTTATTAAATCTGGCCTTAAGCACTCTGGCCTCAGCTGAGCTTTACATAGCTGTATGGGAGACGTGCTTGTAAGATTAACAAAATTTGGTAGAGGCCCAGAGGTACCATATAAAC
This sequence comes from Apteryx rowi, assembly GCF_003343035.1. NCBI lineage: Eukaryota > Metazoa > Chordata > Aves > Apterygiformes > Apterygidae > Apteryx > Apteryx rowi. The sequence continues at coordinate 1,492,032 of NW_020450665.1, read as the reverse complement.
CTGAAACTACTTTAAACTTGTTACTTGAGAAGGCTCTTCTCAGCGCTTTTCTAGTTAGAAAAAAAAGTAAGTGTATATGGAAAATTTCATTTTGGGGGTTTTGTGAACACTCAGATTTCATTCCATACTGTTTTATCCATCCTTTATTGAAGTTTTTCATCAAGTAGACAAATTGGATAATGTGAGGCCTCTCTTTAAAAAAGCAAAAGAAATCAGTGAGTCTTTGCTAGTGAGCAAAACTATTCAATCAGCTTCTGTATAGAAGCAGGTTTTCAACATTAGCAACTGGACACCACCCATTAACATGACTTAGTGCAGCTGTGAAATGCTGCCAAACTTTTGTAATATAATTATGACGTGATGGGTATTGCATAAAATAAACCAGGGCTGCCACTGTAAATTCTCATTTACAACAATTCATTTTTTTAAATGCTGATGAAGAACATCAGGCAATTCTGTGGTACATGGTAGATCTGGGAAAGCTCAAGGAGTCCCCTGAGAATAAATAAAAGAATTTCGGTAAAAGACCTCTTATCAAATGACAATCTTGTTGCATTTCTGTGTTGGTACTTGCTTTCCTATAGAAATGCCAAAACATTCTTTCCTTTGCAATTAAATAATCATGAATTCCCAATATTTGCATGTCACAAATCAGTTTGCAGAAACTTATTGTAGCATCTTGCTGACTATTCAGAAAAAAAACTACAAAAATGACAGTTCACAAACGCCAATTGTAAATCCATCTCCATGGTCAGGGTCACTGTTAGTTGATTTAAAAAAGATACACCTTCTATTAGTCTAATTCAATGAGCAAGGAGGAAAAAAAACACAGAGATGGTGTCTTTTAAATAATGCTTATCTTTTCTACAAGGACGAGGAGGCTGTAGACAGTGTATGTAAACAGGTGGCTCAGAAGGAACTCATCTGATTAGGACTTTAAATAACAAGCTGAGAATCCAGCCAGGACCCCAGAGAGGTTCCTTAAGACTCCTCAACTCCGTGAGTTCACAAGATGCCTACAAGACATGTAACTCCAAAATCTCAGGCAAGGGCTTGGCTATGCCATTCTAACATTTAGATATATGTACTTATTTCCCACCCGCTAGTATAAAATGATGAAAAGTATATTGCTTCCTCACCTGTTAGCCCAGTGAAAGTTTTATTGTATTCTGTGGCCATACTTTGGAAGGCTTTGCTTAGAGCAGATCCCTGCTGAGACAAACAAATCTTTATCTGTTACAGCTAAGTGGAGTTTTACCAGCTTTCTTCCCCCTCTCATTATTTTCTAAGTCTTGCAGACCTTTTCTTGGCTCTTCACCATTCACTTCACCACCAAATACCACTTTGAAAGATGGATGAATTAATAAAAAAGTTCATTCAGTGCATTCTTTTCAGTCAAGTCATAACATTTTTTTTTCTTCTTCTTTTCTTCTTCTTTTCATTCCTAATAAATAGCACTGCTCAGGTAAAGTCTGAATCATGCAGTACTGTGATTTCATCACTCATTAGTCTGATACTTAAAGCATTCCTCTTTCCAGACAGCAATATAGTTCATACTATTGCTACACACTGAAGCCTTTCACTTCTTCCTGAAGAAACTTTTTGCTGGGTTGATGTTTGGCCTACCCTCATGTATTAAGAGGTTGAGATGTGAAGAAGCAWTTGTCACACACTGAAGCTTCACATGTTGGAGCTTACATTTTGCTATTAACTACGTACACTGGGATTCTGTCCTCCAAAGGATGAGCAGAATCACTTCTGGCTCATGTTAGGGCTTATAAATCCTTAGTTGATCAGGTTAATTTTAAGGGCAAAAAATAGGGACCTCCAGAGGTCAAAAATGGATGGTTTATTTGCCAGGCTCAATGTGTTTCTCTAGCTCTACAGTCCTTGGTAAAGAGTCCACACAACTTTTAGCTGAAAAGCACAGGTGCTGGCTGTGGAGCTCTCTCTGGTCAGTTTGTCAGTAAGGCTCTGTAGTCTTTGGGTGAACTCACTCAAATTGAGCTGACCTGGGGTTGCTGCCACCAAAAGGCGGGGTTCTCTTCTCCCTCCCCATGAGGCCGTGCACTCCTGCCATTTAACTTTTGCCAATTCAGGGCTACCATGTGAAACACTTTAACTCACTAAACCACTGGAAAAAGGTGTGATAGTTCTCTGCTGGGTTTGGGAGCCAGACTGGTTGAGCAAAGCTCCCACAAGCTCTAGAGCTGGCATGAGAAAGGAAGCAGACCAACCAACCTAAGGACAGGGATTATCTAATAGGATCATCTGATAGGTAAGGAGAAAGTGGAGCTGAAGCAAGGTCTTGGATTGCAAGCAGTCCAAGCAAGCTCAGGAACTTTCACAATTATTTGCGAAAGAATTGAGGTACTATTTTCCTGCTTAATTTGCTCAAAAAAAACAAGGTAACAAAAAAAACACAAACAAACCTAGGATTTTTTTCCAAAAGAAACCATACATTTCCCGATTATATGTATTTAGAGATTAAATAAGATATATATTATTAAGCTAGATATTATTTAGGGTGTACTTATGTACAGAGCTTTTACTTTCTAGGAAATTGCAGTGGTCTGTCTCTTGGAAGTTGACTGCGAAATACCAGCAGCTCATGCTCAGGATTTTATAAATAAGTTCTGTGGGTTTTTACTCTGTGTGAGGACTCCTGAAAAACAAATTCTGGCCTCTGTTTGATCAGAATTAAAATAAAATGCAGAAAAATGGGGAATTGCCATGGAGTTATGCACATTGTCTCATCACCTTTACCTGGTTATATTTATTTTCCCACTTGAAGTGTATAATTGTATGAATTTTATAAGRGTCAATTTTTGTGGCTATTTTTCTAGCTACTGACAGAAATTCAGATGCTTTGGTTTGCATATTTGTAATTTTGTGAAATTTTAATTATTTCCTGGAATCTGGCAACTTCTTACCACTCCAGCTGCACAGAGCAGCTGGAGAGCCAAACTTAACTGGAAACCTGGAAGTTAATTTTGTTCATAGGGGATCTTAAGTGGACATGATGGTGATGGTGATGGTGATGGTGATGGTGAGATGGTGAGACTCCTAGCATTTAATATTTAAAAATTTCTCAGGAAAAGAGGTGTGTGTCCAAGGTACTGTCGTGTTCCAGTGATTGAATGGTCCCATGGCCCAAGGGCAGCCAGATGCATCTTAGAACATGGCAGAAAATATTGATGAGAGCAGTTGAATCAACACCTTTGATGGCCTGAGTTTATGGGATTTGCAATAGTAAAGAAAAATCAGCTGTCCTTCAGGTACTCAGAAACTTGACTTCTACAGCTGTAGCTGGAAATCTGATGCTGTTAAATCTCGGAAAAAACAAGCTATAGGAACTCCAGCCATGAGCTCTGTGTTTGCTGACATAATCCTCTGAAATTACAGCACATGGAAATTTGATTAGAAGATAAAGCCTTTGTTATTCCTTTGGGAGGGTATTCTTTTATTTCTTTCCAACATTTGGTTCACAAGGTGTGTCTGTGGTCATAAAAACTGCCACTGTGTTTGTGCCCATCTAAATAACATGAGGGGGATTTATGTTGCATGTATACCGCAGTTCAAGGAAAGCCAAAATTGTAATTGAATACTGAGATGTGATGAAGGATTGATGATAATGAATGTGATGATTGATTTTAGCTAATAATATTTCTGAACTGAATTATTTTATAACCTTTTTTAGCATTTGGAGGCAGCTTTATTTCTTTGGTTTTCATTACACTAAGGAAGGGTAAAACTAAAGCCTGGAATATTGACACTCAGATATAAGAATATGGAAGCTGACTGAATGACTTGAAAGGGGTTTTTGTTGTTTTTTTTTTTTCCTGTTCAAGATATGATGAAGGAAGTACATAGTGAAGGACATGCTAGCGACTTTTAACTGGAGGCGTTCAGGAGAATTGGACTCATTTTGTAGAAACCTTGGAGATATAACCAGTGGGACTCAGGGCCAAGTAGGAAATGATTCATTGTGTCTGGAAGTCCTGGTCATTAAAATCCTCATCAAGAATATACTCCTTCATCCTACTAGCTGATGCCTCCATGGGGAGCCATGTTGCCCATGCATGGCTCCATGAGCAGATCCTCCTCCCTTCTCAGCCTGTTTAAGTACAAATCAGTTAAATCTTTCTCTATGAGCTTTCTCTATGAGAAAGCACAGTCTCTGCAAGTTCCCATGATTTCTGACCCTTGTTCCTTGACGACCGAGAACTTCCTTTGCTATACACCTGTGGTAAAGTTGGAAATGACATGAAAAAAGTTATGGAGGCAGGAGAGAGAAGGACAAAACATTTTTGCTTTAGAACAGTATAGTATTTATCCAAGAAGAATTTGGACCCTCAGAACAACTTTGTCCCAGAATATTTGAARAAGCAAACAGAACAAGGCCTCTATCTAGTCTACATATATTCTGCTGTCTGTAGAATTAATACTTTGTTACAGAAAATATATTAGTTTCATTATTTGCTAGTTATAGTTGATGTGGAAAACCTATGCATTATGTCATGGTTAAAACTATATTTAACTTAGATTCTCTTGCGCAAAATGACACAGTAAGTTGGTCAACTTACAAACTGTTCTCTCCAAAGTGATGATTTGGGGAACGTTCTTTACCCCAGCAATCTCTTTCCCCATATCCATGGCTACAGCCACTTCTTCAAAGTAGTGGTCTACCCTAATTTTCTCATGCAATTTACACCTTTGCATTTTTCCATTTGCTGCCAGGCTGTTTACTTGCCTAAGTATACTTTAAATTAGAAAACACTTCTTTACTGGGAGGGTGGTTGAACAAGTTGCCCAGAGAGGTTGTGGCGACTCCATCCCTGGAGATATTCAAAACCTGACAGGTTACTGTCCTGGGCAGCCTGCTCTAGGTGACCCTGCTTGAGCAGGGAAGTTGGACCAGATTATCTCCAGAGGTGCCTTCCAACCCCAACTATTCTGTGATTTTGTGAAATGCAATTTCCAGAATTTCCTCCAATTTCCARTTGGAGATTTCTCCAATTTCCAATTTCTGTAGCATTCCTTAAATAGCAATTTTAATGTACATTTATTACTTGGGAGACTTCTTAAACTGTAATGACTCTTAACAAGCCTTAGGCACAACCCTGAGAAATTTTTTTTCAAACTACAGACCTGATGTGATGATGACAGAGGCAAATACAAATAGCTAGCAGAAATCAATAGGTCAAATTCTGTTTTCTCATTTAAGCATGCCAGCTCAGAATACATCCTTTGGAATCAATATATTTATTCTGGATTTACATTGTGGAGGGAGTAGTACTTCTTCCATGGTTAGCCTGATGCAAAGATCTAGGCTTAGGATTTCTTAGATTTTATGCCTTATATCACTTGCCATACAACGAAGTTTAGGCATCACTTCATAACCACTTCAGAGCAAAAATACCTATAGGTAAATCAACCTTCTAGGTATTTAAAAAGGGAGATATAAGCCAACACCTATGTAGATTAAGAGAGAAACAACTGCATAACTGCAGAAAGAATGGTATCCACTAATTCTTTAATATTCATTCGCAAAACAGAATTTGGTGATAGTTAGGATAATTTAAGAGAAGCAAAAGCAAAGTTCAATAAAAGAAATATCATACTTGATAACCCTTTCTTAGAGTAATATATACTAAATTTTATGCATAAAGATTTTCAAATGATACTGTTTCAAAACCCAAAGTAAATTAAGCAAAATAGAATCCTAAATCAATATAGATCGCATTTGCAGAAGATATGATTAAACAGATTAGAAATGCAGTTAAAATGTAGTAGTGGAACAATCCAGAAGAACAAAAACCAGTCTTTATTAAATGGAGAAGTGTCACATGGCATAGATAAAGACTTGGAAATTGAAGTCATGTATCATAAACTAAACAGACCTTAGACTGGTCAATACGTGAGTAGAAGAGCTCTAAGGAAAGCCTTGTTGCTGCAGGAAGTTGTTTCAATCACTGATCCTCTGAGCTCATACTGGAACAATATTGCATCATTAGGTTAGGGAGGACGCCATGGTGCCATGATCTGTCATCCTTCAAAGAGGCTATTGAAAATACCATTGATTTGGGTTTTTTTTCCTCAGCAGCCAAGTGTGTTAATTCTGGTCCCCTGGAAAATTTCAAATAGTTAGTTATATTGAAGGCTATATAGAGTGGATGATGGGGCTCATTTTATCCAGAAATGATTTTTTCCTTCCTTGTTTCAAAATTGTCACTGCAAAGTCAGCTGAAGTTAGGCAAACAGATTTTCTCAGTCTATTAAGAAACTTTTTCTTACCTTTTGTGCGTAAGGTAAAACAGTGATTTTTAAAAGACATATTTAAAAGAACAAAAGAAAAAAACTGGCAATATTTTATCTGGAAAACACCAACAATCTTAAGATTTGCAACTGTAATGTGAAATGAGATACATAAGGTGGCCTTTGTCAGAGGTTTGCTTTTTGCCATCCCTGTAAAAATCTACTCAAACTTGTTACACCTTTGGGAAATCACTACTTGCACATGCTCAGTAGTGACTTGTTATATTTTTCAACAGCTATATATTCCCAGAGGGTGCCATCTGCACTGGCAATGCTCCAGCCAGGACTGAGAATGACTTTTCCTGCAATTGCATCTCTAAAATGCTGCAGGCCATGCTTTGTCCAGCAACTGCACCGAACACCATGCGTCTGTCTGTCTAGCGCTCTCGGTGACACCCTACAAAGGAGTCCAGGGGGATGTAGTAATAAACCTGTCAGAATCAGATACAGAGAAGATAAAATCCAGCAGTTACACAAGGGGAAGGAACCAAGGGTAATGTGGAGGGAAAGACAGAGAGGGAACAGTAGGCTGCAGTAGAAAGGAAGGTGGTACTTGAGGGTGTAGTGGGAGAAGAGCATGGGCCTGCGAGGTTAATGACAGCAGGACATGAAGTCCTGTGAAGAGCTGTGAGGATGGTGAGACTTGTTAAATGTCTCAAAGAAAAAGTCTAGGACTGGAAGCTACAATGTTTGTGTGGGAAGGGAAAGAGAGAGAGAGAGAGAGAAACTGAATGAGGAAACAGAGATGGAAACTGCATATGACTTATGAAACAAGCTTATTGTGTGACCTCAAGGTCATGCTACTTCCATGCATTGAATCAGTTCCTGCCTTTTTAATGAAGTCTAGACTGGAGGGGGAAGCCATAAGCACCAACTCTAATCTTAGCCTCTTTGTTTCTGAGCCTGGCACTCTAATCCCGTTGGGATATCTGCCCCATCATTTAGACAATTCTGCTTTTCTTCCCCTCAGATGTCAGCCTACATTTTCCTGACCTTGAATGATTCATCCTCCTTTGGAATTTTTCTCCTTTTTGTCCATAAATCTCCCAGAAGACCTGGCTCCAAGTCAGATGTTCCTTTTGTCTCACAATCTTTACACTCATTCTTTTTATCTCTGAAGACCCAGCTAACACTGGCACAGGCAACACATATTCAAACCAGTAGTTTGCTGTTGATCAAAGAATCAACTGCACCAAAAAGAATGTATCAGATAGTGACCACTAGCCAATGCACCCAAACTCAGCAAATCATTCTTTTTTTTTATTTTTTATTTTTTGTCTGAGGAGAAGAGAAAATATATGAAGAAAAATGAAAAAACTTCCTAGTAGGCTATGGCTGGTATTACAGAAGTTAGGCAAGGTGTCCAATAGTAAGGTATATGAATGGAAATTCTATTCCTCATTTTTGAGCATGCCTGTGAGCAAGCCCACTGATATGCCTCTTTTCTCCAAGCAAGATTGTTCTGTCTTTCTTCATGCAGCTATGCGAAAAGCAGAGACATATATGGTGTGTGCATTTGGGTGTGTTCGTGAGAAGATACCCTGAAAAAAAGGCTGCTCCTACCCTATGGTGCCAGCCTCTCCCTGTTTATATTGCCTGGGATCTGAAAAAGCTTTTAACAGCAAACTTTGCAAGCATTTCCATCAATTGTCTGACAGTGAATATAAAATCACTTCTGATAAGTCTGCAGAAGAGATCGGGACTGATGGCATGRCAAAAAAAAGGATGATTCTTGGAGCTGCTTTATTTGGTAAATGGGCACCCTTCAATCAAAATATGTTTCRTTCAGTATCATCAAATGCCAGGTAGACTAAGAAATAAGGAATACAAGTTAAATCTAGAGAATGGAGGAGGGTGCCTTGGAAAGCAGTGACTCTGTAAGGAATTTAGGGGTCACAGTAGATATATAACTCCACAAAAGCCTTTATGTTAGTGTTGTGGGAAAAGGGTTAATTCTGTCCATGGATATATAAACACAGGAGCAGGGGGAGGTGAGCTTACCTCTGTGTGATTGTTATTGCAATACACTCTGCTGTTCTGGTCTCCATATTTTTAAAGGATGTTGGTGAGAGTGCTAAAAAGAGCCATAAAAATGATTTAATGGCTGGAGACTTAATGACTTACAGTGAGAAATTTAAAGCACTCATTTTGTTAAGCTTATAAAAAGGAAGATTGAAAGGTGATTTGATAATGGTTTATAACCACATGCATAGGGAAAAAACACTAGGGAACAAAGGATTCTTTAATCTACTGGGGGAAAAAAGAAGTATAACAAGAATCAATGACTAAAAGCTGGAACTGGAAAATAGAAATGCAACACACATTTTTGCTTGGAAAGGTAAAAACTGATAAAAAACAGCAGGGGAAGAGGTGGAGCCTCTGCCTTTTGCTGACTTCAGATAAAGACTGGAGTATCCTTCAGAAGTGGGCTTTAACTGAACAAAATATGTTTAATAAAAGCAAAAATGAGATTAAAAAATTATATCCAGGGTTATTTGTATCTAAATAGATGGTCTCTAAAAACTTCTGATAAAAAAATATCAGCTCAGCATGGGCAACAGAGTGCTGTATTACTTAGTAGATTGCTTGAGTCTTAGAACAACAGATCTCCAGTGACTGGAACAATGCGGGGTGGGGTATACAGATAATATCCAAAGCAACTGCTTAGAGGCATCAGTTTAGCTCTAAAGGAAAATGTGGGTGAGAAAGTGACCTGGGAAGATAGGCTGAGACCTATTCGGCAAAGATAATGGGCATAGACTGGATGTTAGAAAGAGCTTGCTGTCAGATTTGTAGGACATGGCTAAAAGACCTACAGCAACCCCGTGTTAGTGCCGAAGGAATTTGGCCCCAGCTGTTTAAAAGGTAAGAGCCTCTTCGGGATTTGGAGCCTATCTAGACTGAACATTTCCTTCTGAAGTTCAGGGCATGAAAGAACACTGAGCTAAAATGTCAGGGAAAAATTTCTCAGTAGAAACCTCCTCCTTAATCTTTGAATATAATTCCAGAGATCATGGTCTGAGTTTGTGTTTTGTTTGTTTACTTTCTTGATCTTCCCCTTTTTCCTTCCTTCTTTCCCTACTTTTCTGGTATTTCCCACACAAGGAGGCCAGGCTGGAATAGGGAATTCCAATAGGAATAGTTCTTGTTACAGCTCCTATCCCCTGAACTGTCTGCACTGACTGACCACATTTCACCTTACTGTTGAGATAGAGGAGGCCCTGGTCCTTGTTATTCTCTTTTAAGAGCGAGCAAATAATTCACAATGATTTGCTGATTTGGTTAATTTCACTCCCTCCTCTCTGTTTGTGAGTTATTTATGATTCTCATAAATACAATTGCTGAATAATTTCTATTAGCAATTCTGGTCTGCATCTCATTTCAGAGCACTTTATTGCATATCTTCAATGTGTGACATTTGAGCTGTGTTATCTGGTTTAAAGTAAGGGCTTCCAGAGTACTCTTCCATCAGCAGACTGAATTCCTGGGATTTGCTTCTCTTAACAGCTTGGGATAGTCTATCAAAGGAAGGCAAGACTCCTTCGTCACACGCACTGTGTGATCTCTAACAACTATCTTCACCTTCCTCTGCCCTACATATAAATTGGAGACAACATTTTTCTACTCACCTTTCAAGCATCTATTTCTGTAATAAAGTAACGCCCTGTTTCTAAGTAGTGTGTTAAATGAAGCTTCCAGAGTCTGGAAGATGATCCCAGCTTTTTTTTTTTTTTTTTTGTCCTTTTTTTCTTTTCTTTTGCTTTTGAGTTCCTTCATATTCCAGAGGCTGCCTTGCATCTTCAGGCCCTTTCTCACCTGGCACTCAAAGAGGTGCTGCCTCCTTGCCCATTCCTTTGCTGCAGTCCCCACTGCTTTCTCTTTTCTTGAGCAACATTAAGCAGAGACAAGGTCTAAACAACTTATGAGAAATCCTGACTGGAACATATTCCTCCAGCAAGAAAAATTTGGCTTAATGCTTTCTGAAGCTTGGGCCATAATTTATTTTGTAAGAGGCTCTGCACAATGCATTTACAGTGGCCACACTGTCACTAACCTTGTAGTGTCTCTACGCAGGGCAACGACTTACATTGTATTAGATCCTCCCATGAACCTGCTAAACAGACAACCACTGTATTTTTTTGCTGCTCTGCAGTCTGAAAGGCAGAGATGAGATTGGGGAAAAACACACTAGGGGGATACCTTCTCGTAGGTTTGTCCCTCACATTCACTACAGTAATCACACTGTCCATTCTTGCCATAGTTTACCCTAGTTCCTCTTGATAGTTTTTCTCTTTTACAGACATTACCTTTCTTCCTATGCATCACCTACTGAGGGAAAGACTTTGCCCTCTGAATTAGAGTTTTCCTGGATTTCAGAGAGATCAATCTGTCATAAACTCTATATTATTAGTTTTGCTCTCACTAAGGTGCTATGGTGTACTGTACAAGGAAGTGTATTTCAGAAGATTTAGTGTGCTTTTAGTAGTGGTGTGTTTATGAGCAAATATGCATTAGCACTGTTATTTTATATCCCTTTTCAGAGTATGCTCCACATATGGTGACACAGCCTGACCACTGAGGGTTAGGATGCTGCATAAGCTACTTTGTGAGTGTTACTGCAGCTTTTGGATATAATAACACATTCTAGTGTGGAAGATGGAGGCACACTCATGGGATGAAAGAATGCCTGCATTGGAGACAGTCTGGAGCAGCTAGGCATAAAACTAACAATGCGGAGGGGACAAATGTGGGTCAGGCTCAAGGTGATACACATAAATTGTACAGAGGTGGAAAAGAAGAAGAAGAAAATCAATTGCTTATTCACTGGTGCTAGAGGACTAGATAATAAGCAGGAAGAATTGGAAATTCTCCTGAGAGAGGGGAAATCTGGTGTAACCAGCTTTGCTGAAGGCCAGTGAGAAGAGCTGCCAGGTTGGAATGTGAAAAACAAAAATCACTGGCCACAATATTTTAGCGAGGACAAGGCAGGGAGAATAGCATTTGCTGTTAAACATTGTTATCTCTCCTTCAGAACTGGAGAATCATGAACATATGTAAATGGGTGTGCACCTAGCAAGGTGAAAGGGGAGTCTGGTGGGAGTTTGTTACAGACAAAAATTAAACTAGCAAAGAGGATGAGCTGCTCATTCAGCAGTTGTCTATCCTGAACAAAAGCAAATGATATTACAAATGAAACTGCAGCGGGGTGAACATGATTTAAGTTTCAGATAAAATAAGATAGCGTCCTTACATAACACTACTGGATTAAGATTAACTAACTTCTTGGCCATCATGATGATGGACAAAGATGAATGGATCTTTAAACTGAAATGGAGTAGTTGCCCAAACACTGCCACTCATAGCCTGATGTCATTCACTATGTATGAATAGATGACTTGTTTCTAGGCTGTCATACTTACATCTGTCAACTGAATTTTCCAAATTTTAGGAAAATTATATATAAAAATTAGGAAGAAAAAGAAAGAAAAAAAGGGAATGAAAGCTGGGGCTTCATTTAAGATGCTTGCCAATAGTGAGAAAGTCAGCTCTGCCTCAAAGCACATACTGGTTAAAAGAGGTGCCTTGAATACATGCAGCAGTTAAACAGGGAAATGGGAGAGTAATTCAGGGACAAACTTGCTGTCTGAAACAGCAGAGCATATAGTTGCTCAGATTAGCATGGARTCCCCTTTGCAATAGCAGAAATATGAGTAGAAATAGAAATATGTGACAGGATATTCGTATACCCTTTGGAAATGTGATCCAGACTTGGAAGTTTAGGATATACATCCATTTCATTCAGTTAGATAAACACTCTTTTATTTAAAGGCATTATACCATCACTCTACCAGTGGGCTTCCTAACCACGCTGCTAGTACCTGCTGTCTATGTTCATCACTGACACTCAAGATGCTTCATTACACAGGACACAAAGCAGGATTTTGATTTTAGTAGTTTCTCTGCCAGGAGAGAGACCTACCCTAAGAGATATAGATATTAGAAAAACGATTTAATCATTTGACCATTTCTCATATTTATTAAAGGCAATATTTGCAGCATGACCTGTTATTAAGCTAGCAGGAGCTTCTTGTTATGAAAATGTTAAAGTTCCATTCATACCAAATTTTAACTGTGTCTGTCATAATTATTCAGATAATACGTGCGTATTATTATAATAATATAATAATAATATAATATATTATTATTACTGTCCTTTGTGGAGGATCTGTKTATTATTAAATATTTTTGGAAAATGGCAGATACAGTTGAGCTGTTTCCAGTGAGGAAAAAATCTGCTGAAACAATTAACTGTTCTAAAGGTACAATTTGAACAAGCTCAGTAGAGATTTATGAGATTTTAGCTGCTAAAATATCCTCMGCCTATCATAAGTGCTCTGAATTGTATTCTGGGGGACTCTCTTGTTTGCTCTATCTCACTGTTGACTGCAGGAGGCAGCCTAATGAAACTCCCCTTGAAAGAGATGTCCGAAAGTTGCCTTTACTAGGTGGTTGTTATTTTCTTTTTCCTAAACCTTGGAAAAGTTGCACTAAAGAATGTTTTAAACCATTACTAAACTTGTAGGACAAAACATTTAAAAGTTAGAAAATAATACTATTAAAGTTTCTGGTGAAAATCTATTTCAGGAATTCAGGCATAAATGACATGATACAGTCTTAATTGCATGATCACTTTCTTCTTCTTTCCCTATTGGATTTTTCTGTTTACTATAGTGCTTACATAATGGGCAACTATTCAATATCTCTTTTATCAGTACAGTCCACTATGTATCTCCAGGATTTATTTAACATACTCTGTTCAACCCTTCTTTGAAATTAGAAAAAGTAATCACCTTGAGGACTTTTCTGAGTTGATCATTACTATAGCACCTGGATACTTCATAAACCATATTATAATCCCCACCTACAGCTGGAAAAGTTTGGCATTCAAAGATTAACAAAAGTATTTGCTAATTTTACATCCCCAACATGATGAGGACCTTATTCTCTGGAGAACACTTGTATTACCTACAAAATCAATTGCACCATGTCCAGGTATACTTTGGTCTTGTAGGTACTCTCAGTGGTGCTTACGTACCTCTGATCTGTCACCTTCCTGTATTAATCTCCCCATGTCTGATTTAGGGCAGTGTAATGCTACTGAGAAATAGTTACACTCTTATACTGTTCAGAAAATGAAATCATATGCAAATGAATGAAAATCAGATTGCAGTGAAACTCTTCAGACAAATTTTATTAGTATCTGGCACATCAATCAATGGCTGTGCATAAAAGATATGTATCAGACTAATCCTGCATCTTTTATAAAGCATAAAATTTACAGTACCTATAATATCCTTATGCATAAAGTTAAACGTGAATTGCCAATGTTTGCAATTATCTAGAAAATGGCCTGCTCTTATAATTATTAAAGCAAATGTATAAAACCTGGGTGACAGAAAACACAATTTTACTGCTATTAAGAGACAATTTAATGTATGAAATCACATTAGCATGCTCAGAAGATGGCTTTCAATCATTCATATGAACACTACAAACCTGTTTCTATGGAACTTCAGAAAAAGGAGGGATGATTTTTGAGAGATAAAGCTTTATGAGGAGATTATTTGCACACTGAAGGTAGAACAGAACATCTATCTGCTGCCCTGATAAATCACCAACTACACAAACTTCCTTTGTATATCAAGGAGTGAAACTACTTATATAAAACCAGTACCAAATTTTTGCTTGGGATTAAGGCCAATATTCAGATCTCATGACTTGGTATTAATTAGATGTGTCTCTCTCACTTGAAGGGATGGGGCAGGGAGGAGAAGGAGGTGAAGGAGGGCCCCTTATGGGAGCTGGGACAGAGAGTGAGAAGACTCAGATTCCTTCCCCTGGGCGAGCTCAATCCAATGAATACAGGGATGGTGTCCTAACTTCCCAGCCATCTGGAGTGGGGAGCACAGACCTAGTGTGCTCAGGCCTGTCTGAAAATGTATGGGTTTATACGCCCTAAGATTTTGATGTGGATCTGGTCTTTGTTCTGATGCTTCTGCCACAGCAGCAGCCGTCTCCCTCAGTCTTTCTCAGGAAATAGAAATGCACTGAAACTTCCTCCTCAAAAAGTTGTTTAGAAAACTTCCCTGACCTCTTTTCTCTTTCCATTTGCTCTACTGCCATACAGCTCCACAAATGATCTAGACTGTTCCAATGGCTACAATAGCTATAGCTTTTGACACAACTCTAGTGCTGATGTCTGCTGTTTGGAGAGGTACTTCCAAGTCCAGAAATAATGCCAGCAGGAAAACTAACTTCCAATAGCACAGGCCTCCTCCTGATTTTTGAGGATTACCTGGATATTCTATATTTTAACTAGAATGCTGGTTGTGCAGAGGTGTCATTTTTCTCCGTACAAGAGAAACAGCATCAAATTCGTACAAAGGTACTTAAAAGTCATAAGCAAAAAGCCAGCGAGTTTCTACTATGTAAAAATACTTTACAGTATCTTTCACGTATCTACTGGTTGTATAACTAGTTTACCTTTTTCATTATAGATTATTTAATGTCTGCCACAAGTCAAGAGCCAGTTGTACTATAGTTATATTTCTGACTGCCTGATAAATATGAACTCCAGTTTAATTTATGAGAGCATAGGTAAGTGCAAGACCTTGATATAGAAGATACATGAATGACCAAGGTCAAAAACCATAATAGACTTTTGTGTTCAGGGCTTGAATAATAACTCATAATCAGTAGAGATAGGAGAGAAAATGGAAGTCAAATGGTAGTAGAAAGATTGAAGCAGTAAGTGCAGATGTTATTCAAACCGACAAAGTAAATATTATTTCAGTGAATGGCACATTTAGAATTTTTTCTGGCTCCTGTTTGTGATTTGCAGTAAAATGTTACCTACTTGAACTAGAACTGCTTATCTGCTAAGAAAAGTGAGGGAAAATGCGCATATAGGTACTCCTGCACACACATTCGGAGGAAAATCTCTCATGAGTAGACAGGCTACAAACTATATATATTCTTGCAATGGAGAATAGCATCCAAGCCCAGTTTTCATTGTTGCGAAAACATGGCTGGCTTTCAACTTTCATTTCTACTAGAATTATCATCTGCATCCCCACCCATGAAAAAAATTAAAATTATTTCCAAATAATTAAAACCAGCTTCTGTCTTTCAGTGCTAGGGGCTTCCACAGTTTCATACTCTCTGAGCTTTGATTAATAAGTCTTTAGTTGAAAAAAATTTTTATTAGGGGGGGACTCAAGGGAATATCTTCCTCTGAAATTTTTTAGTGGTGTAAGATGGTATAGTTTAGAACTCAATTATGTGCATGAAAGAAGAGATGCATCTCTTGCCAAAGAAAATAGCATTCAGAGTACTTGCTAGAATTCTTTATCATTTGTTTCCTTGAACTATACATTAAGTATATAGATTGTAATGTGTGGGAAGCTTTTCTCGTTGAGGAGCTAGTGTCCATATCAGGATGGATGTTTATGATCCATGCCACAGGGCAAGATCTCAGGAGARAGACAAGTCAAAGTCTAACTGAAACAGGCAATGAAGAAAGGAACAAGGTATCAAATCAGAAGAGAGAGTGATCCTACACCATGTGACAGTTGCAGAGTGGATACTGAGAGTAAAACAAAGTCTATTTTGGTCAATCACTTTGGTAAAGAAGGCAAAAAAAACGAGGCTCTTAACAAATTAAGGGTTTGGTCTTTTACCATCAGATATCAAGATGGGCAGAGATCCATGTGTTGCAAGTGAAGAGATACTACCAGGAATTGAATTATACGAGACTGAAGATTTCCTGATGTGTGTCAAAGGACAAAAACAATGAACAGGTAAGTCCGAGACATCCAGAATGTGATAGACCATGGATTTCTTTACCAAATAATGATGAGACAGAATGCTGCTTTAGATTCAGTTTTGGTAAGTGGTGAGGACATTATAGATGATCCTCATACTGCCTATCTACAGTATAAACCAGATACAATCCCTGGGACATCTGCTCTGTAATTCCCTGAGAACTCATATGCTCTACAGCAGTGTTTCCCTGTTCAGCTCCATGTCGGGCAGAGCATTCTAAAACCTTGGCTGAGAGCGTGCCCCCACTTGGGGTTACTGTGGAGCCCACCTGGTAGGAGTTTGGTGTCTCTCTGGGTCAGGAGACAGCATCTCAGTGGCCTAGAGGTTGTGCGGCTTTTGGCTACTTTTTGGTTATSGGTTTTAAATGAAGTGAAACTTGAATGACTTCATATTAATCAGTTCAGTGAAAAATGTTAAATTGCATGAAGTCCCTGCACACACAGTGAGCCTCTGCTGCTGTAATCATGGGCCTGCTGAATACACTAACTGGAGATAGCATTGCAGAAGGAATACAGGACACTGAGTGACTGAAGAATGAACTAGATGAAATTCAGGGCAAACAAATGTAAAGTAATGCACATGAGAAAACAAACACAGTGTTGATTTCTGAACTTTCTAATAGCACTGAGAGAGCAGGTCCATGGTCTAGGATTGGAAGCGGATCAGTGACAATATCAGCTAGATTAAACACACAGAATAAATTTGGGAAAAAGAATCCATTGAGACTGTGTTGCGAAAGGAGTGATGCACTTGTAAGAGGGAAGCAGCACTATCTTACTGCAATAAACATAGTGCTGCTTCCCTCTTATGAGTGAAGTGCATCACTCCTTTCGCGACAGATTTACAGAAAAAGACAATTCTTGAGCCACAGATTGCTAGAACCTGGGAGAGGAAGGAAAGCACTCTAGGGCAGTAGCACCATGTACTTGCTCTTGGTCACTGTTGAAGAGAAGGTATTGCGTTGGAAGTGCCCTTGGTCTACCAAGATTCAATTTTTCTTAAGGCATTTTTGTATCAGTATATTAGACAAATTTTCCAGGGGAAATAAACCAGGACAACAAAAACTCTGTTTGTCAGCTGCATCTGTAGTAGGAGCTTTACTGGTGTGGCATTTACAGGCAAGAGGAATGGAAGGGGGATTTTCATGTCTCAGGGAAAATAGCCCTTCTTCTGGTTAGGGCTCACCAGGGTTATCATGGCAGAGCTTTGAAGCTGAGCTCAAAACACATAAGATCATAGCTGTTTCTAAAGTTCAGTGAGGTCATATCTCTTGATTTCATCTTTAGGCCTGGGRTTTACAATAATTCAACCCTAGATTCTCGCCAGAATGCTACCTTTCCCATAAAGTTACATTGCAGGGCCACAGTTGGCACTTCAGTCCATGCCAGGGACAGGCTGAGAGGCAGGTCCATGGTTTACCAAAATTTCAAAGTTGCCAGTTTTAATTATGGTAGTAGGGCTCAACCCCTGCAAAAATCTGGTCACACAAAGAGTCCCTGGTTATTAGGATTTACAGGACTTGGCTTCAGCAATTAAAGCAGAGGTCTGTCTAGGTTTAAACTTTGCCTTCTGAAGCTAGATGAAATCATTTCATGGGTTGAATCAAGTTTATTCACAGTTACCAAACACTTCCCAGAATGATTTTTTTTTTTTCTTTCAGAGAATGATCCTGGGGTAGAGTGATATATAKAGAGAGATATTGTCTCTTGCTCATGGGCCAGCTGGAGAGGTTTTAGAGAAAATACCTTCTGCCACACAGAAGACTTCACTCCTATATCTTCCCCCTCCCTGAGCTCCTGTGCTTTGTGTTAGGATTTCATCACAGTCCTTTCTCCCCCGAAGAAATTAGTTCTCCTTACAAGCACCAAGGTGCTTCCTCGGGATGAAATATGAAATCAATAGATACAATTACACACATCCAAACACTTCCCTCCTGTATTCCATTAGCAAAGGATTGTTGTATAGCTTGTAAATGGAGAATCTTCAGTATAACACACCTACTTCTTGAAAGAAGATGTTGTCTATATATATCCTACAAGAAAACAAAACACATCTGAATATTAGAAGAGCTTTTTATTCATTTTCACAATCCCTCCTATATTTACATGTTTAATATGGCTCTGATAGAAGAAGTGATCACTGACACTTCAGGTGGAGCAACATAAAACAAAATCTGTCTTCAGTCAGAAAAAGAACTTGGAAAGGTAAAGGATTTCTGAAGTGCTGGCCGAGCTGCAGGCAGATACACAAGTATGAAGTGCTGCAGCAAAGAAAATGGATGCTAGGACACTGTCTCTTGAATGAAGAATTTATTTGTAAGCCCATTAATTGCTGCTCAAAGCAGAGTGTTGGACATGAGAAGAGTATGAATAAAAATAGAATTAACATACCCACCTGGCCACATTCCATAGGGACCGACAATATTGGAGGATAATTACAGAAAAGGATGATGACTTCAAGGCAGAGTAGAGAATAGGCAGTAGGGCTCACTAACTGTCTCTATGCCATACAGCTGTATAATTGATAACCCCATACAAAGAATGAACAAGCTCGACAAAACTTTTGCAAAGTGAGCCTGGTCATTTGTGCTATGTAAGAAGACAAAACATTGCAGGATTGATGTAATGTCAAATGTTAGAACCTTCTATTGATACCTTCTGGTTGAGAACTAGCACAAACATTAATTCCAGGCACATAAATTGTGTATGACAAGTTCCAACAATTGAAAGAAAAGTTGTGCCACCTTATGAAGGGCAGTCTAGTCTCATCAATTCCTGGTCACATAATGCAGACAAAAATCCAATAGATTACAAAGCTAAGATATAAAACAAGTAATCTCTTTACTGTGCAAGTCCCTCTGGATGAAGTTAACCAAAGATCACAATAAGGAAAGCAATCAAATATTAAATTAGAAATATGTGAGCTATTTTGCCTGCCCTCAGTGTTTTAAATAATCATATATGACCACTGGTCAAGACTGATATCATTGGTTTCAGCACTCCTTTTTTTTGTATGCAACATATTAGAAACCTGCCACAAATCTGCCCCAAATTAAAGTTAATAAAATAATATGCTTCTGTGAGCTTAATATATGGAATACACTATGGGCCAACATGACTCCTAGGATCACCATACTGTTAATGCTTTTGCAAATAAGAAAAAACTGGGAATTCTAAAACTTAGGAAAAAAGAGTACAGCTTGGACAAGCACAGAGCACTGATCCAACAAGTTACAGTGGGACAACTGATACCAAAAAGAACCAAGACATTCAGAGACTACTAGATCATTAGTCCTCAAAGCTGTCCTAGAGCTTATGAAAAGCAGCTTGTATAATCAGTGAATATATACTGATTAGTAATGTACTAAAGTGTACAGAGATATGCAGGCTACCAACAGCACCAATCAAAAATTGATAATAAAAAGTACAGAAGAGTGCAGAATTATTTCAATGTTGACTTGCATGAAGAAGAAAATTTTGATGCTGTTTGAAATGCACTATATGCGCATTTCAAACATCATCATCCAACTTATCTAAAATATCTTTGTTGTAGTTAACAAACTATTGTGTTATTTGTGTTCTAACATATTTAAATAACAATTTTCTTTTCTAAATTACACAAGTATATATAAGGCTTGTTATAATGCAAAAATATTCTTCTTCACAGATGGGAGAATATTATCAATAAGCACATAACTATCTCTATTACTCAGTGAAAGTTATATGCAAAAAAATTTTACCAACACAGATATCTCAAAACACCAAAAGAAATGCCGTCTTAGATGATGCCAGTAGCTGAAATTTTTGATCTTAGCTTATTGCTGGGGGTAAATCATTTCATAGAAGAATAGAATAATTCAGTTTGGAAGGGACCTCAGAAGTCATCTGTTCTTACTACTCCACTTAAAGCAAGGTCAGCTTCAACAACTAATTAATTATAGCCTTGGGAAGGAAAGCTCCCTAAGACAGCTCTATAGTCCATGGAAAGACAAAGAGATTGAGAGAATAAGAGAGAGAGGATCTTCCCATGAATCGGAATGGGACCTGCTTTTATTTACTCTGACTCACCTCTGGAAGGTCTTTTATAAATTAGAGAGCTTAGCCCTTCAAAGACTAAAATTAGTCTTTGTGAATATGCTCTCACATTCATAAATCTTTCAAGTAATTTTGAAAAAAAAAAAAAAAACAGTCCCCAAACTACTCATGGTTCTTACTTTCATTATGAAAAAGTTTCAGTTTTCCCCNATCG